>NC_053390.1:128575952-128875952 GCF_905171765.1 Bufo bufo
TGACTTCCACTGACTGTAGTGTGCCCACTGCCAGTGCCCACCACTCATACCGGCTGGCACAGGACTTTGCATAAAAAAGGCATTTAATTTTTACACTTTAGTGTAATTTCAGCTGCTTGCCTGCTGCTAGTGTGTGTCAGGCCGACTTCAACTGACTGTAGTGTGCCCACTGCCAGTGCCAACCACTGATACCGGGTGGCACAGTAGCTTGCCGATAAATAAGGCATTTAATTTTTAGACAGTAGTCTAAATTCAGTTGCTTGCCTGCTGCCAGTGTGTGTCAGGCCCGCTTCCACTGACTGTAGTGTGCCCACTGCCAGTGCCAACCACTGATACCGGGTGGCACAGTAGCTTGCCGATAAATAAGGCATTTAATTTTTAGACAGTAGTCTAAATTCAGTTGCTTGCCTGCTGCCAGTGTGTGTCAGGCCCTCTTCCACTGACTGTAGTGTGCCCACTGCCAGTGCCAACCACTCATACCGGGTGGCACAGTAGCTTGCCGATAAATAAGGCATTTAATTTTTACACTTTAGTGTAATTTCAGTTGCTTGCCTGCTGCCAGTGTGTGTCAGGCCCGCTTCCACTGACTGTAGTGTGCCCACTGCCAGTGCCAACCACTGATACCGGGTGGCACAGTAGCTTGCCGATAAATAAGGCATTTAATTTTTAGACAGTAGTCTAAATTCAGTTGCTTGCCTGCTGCCAGTCAGTGTGTCAGGCCCTCTTCCACTGACTGTAGTGTGCCCACTGCCAGTGCCAACATCATACCTGATCGTATACACACACTGGATGTTTTAAAGCACGTTATTCCAAACAATTTAGGAATGTTAGTTGATTTATGCCCTTTATGGATTAAAACCCGACTCTGCGTCCACTACGTAATTTTCCATGGGAGTTTTGCCATAGATCCCCCTCCGGCATGCCACAGTCCAGGTGTTAGACCCCTTGAAACAACTTTCTCATCACTATTGTGGCCAGAAAGAGTCCCTGTGGGTTTTAAAATTCGCCTGTCTATTGAAGTCTATGGCGGTTCGCCCGGTTCGCCAGTTCGCGAACATTTGCGGAAGCTCGCGTTCGCTGTTCGCGAACTGAAAATTTTATGTTCGCGACATCACTACACATAATATGGCATAACCACTGTAGGGGGCACATATCTGGTCATAACTACTGTGAGGGGCACATAGTCTGGCATAACTACTGTGAGGGGGAACATATCTGGCCATATCCACTGTGAGGGGCACATATCTGGGCATAACTACTGTGAGTGGGCACATATCTGGGCATAACCACTGTGAGCGGGCACATATCTGGGCATATCCACTGTGAGGGGCACATATCTGGGCATATCCACTGTGAGGGGCACATATCTGGCATAAATACCGTGAGGGGGCATATATTTGGCATAACTACTGTTAGGGGGCACATATTTGGCATAACTACTGTGAGGGGCACATATCTGGGCATAACTACTGTGACAGGAACAAAGGTGGGCATAACTGCTGTGAGGGGCCACAAGAAGGACATAACTTTTGTGAAGGGACCACAAGGTGGGCTTAATTACTGTGAAAGGCCACAAGATGGGCATTACTACTGTGAGGGGCCACAATGTGGACATTAGTACTGTGTGGTAGCACTTAGGGGAAATGTCCTAAATTACCCTGCTATACATTGGCATAGCTCAGTCTACCAGGCCAGCAGAGCGCCCCCAGCTGGTAGTTTCACAGGGGTAGTCACCATCCCTTCCTTATGTGATTATTCTTTTTTTTTCTATCACCACAGGGACCTTGTTCTGGATCCAGCGGACATCACACCGACGCCAGCGACACCCTGGATGAGGTAGGACCAGATTTTATTAGGATTGGGTGAGTGTAGCCATGCATTGGGCTCTTTCACACGAGCGGATCCCGTGTGGCTAATCTGCTGTGTGAAAGAGAGCCAAGCCCCGCTCCGGACAGCAGAGACACCGAGCAGTAACATGATTGATAATGCTCCATGCCTCTCTATGATCGTTTTGCTACAAAATCACGGTGACCACTTTATCTCTCTGTGATTTTTTAGTAAAAAGGTCACAGAGAGGCACGGAGAATTATCAATCGTGTTACTGCTCCGTGTCTCTGCTGTCCGGAATGGGGCTTGGCCCTCATTCACGCAGCGGACTAGCCACACGGGAAAGCCATTAGTAAGAAAATCTGCCGCTTCTTTATAAAAATCGGGGGGTAGGGGGGCCCCGATACAAAGTTTGCACTGGGGCCCATAACACTCTAGTTACGCCACTGTAACCAAGGATTCGTAATGACCGGTCCTGGTGTTAAACGCGGTCTTCCACTCATCGCCCGCCTTGATCCTTACCAGGTTATATGCCGCCCTCAGGTCGAGTTTGGTAAAGACCGTGGCCCCTTTAAGGTGATCGAACAGCTCGGAAATCAAGGGTATCGGGTAAGCGTTCTTGATCGTGATGCGATTGAGACCCCTGTAATCGATGCAAGGCCTCAACTCACCGCCCTTCTTTTTCACAAAGAAAAATCCAGCCCCTGCCGGGGACGAAGATTTGCGAATGTGTCCGCGTGAAAGCGCCTCCCTCACGTACTCCTCCATGGCCTCATTCTCCGCTACCGACAGTGGATAGACTTTGCCACGAGGAGGAACGGCACCAGATTGTAACTCTATGGCACAATCGTATGGGCGGTGCGGAGGTAGGGCAACCGCGCGCACCTTATCGAATACATCCCGGTACTCCTCGTATTCAGGAGGCAACAGAGAGTCCGAGGAAGTACACAGCAACTTGACAGACCCATGGATGCAACTAGCCCCACACTGCGGTGACCACGAGAGGATCTCGACCGATCTCCAATCGAAAGTCGGATTATGCTTCTGGAGCCAGGGGTACCCCAAGACCACCGAGTAGTGTGGAGACGAAATAACCTGGAGGCAGACCGACTCTCTGTGAACGGCACCAATGGCTATCCCCACTGGAAGGGTCTCATGAGTCACGTGTGGCGGCAGAAGGGGTCTGCCGTCTATCGCCTCAAGAGCCAGTGGGGAACCTCGAGCCTGCAGAGGAATGGAATTGGCGGCAGCGAACACACTATCAATGAACAAACCACCAGCACCAGAGTCCACCAACGCCTGGGTCGTCACCGAGCCCCCGACCCAGGAGAGGACAACAGTGATCAGTGGTTTGTCAACACGGGAAACCGGGGACGAGGAGACTCCACCCAAGATCTGCCCCCGACAGGATCTCAGGGTACGAGCGTTTCCCGGACGGTTCGGACATGCCAACCGAAAATGCCCACCGAGACCACAGTACATCCATCGGCCCTCGCGTCTCCGGAGTGCCCTCTCCCCCTCGGACAGGCGAGCAAACCCCAGCTGCATGGGTTCACCCCCAGACAAGTCATCCCCAGGAGGCGTGGGAGGAGAGGGAGGCACGGGTGGGACAGCAAACGTAGGCACCAATCTGTTAGAAGACCTCCGCAGGTTCTCCTTAAAGGAAGGTCTCTCCCTGAGTCTGGTGTCAATCAAAATCAGGAAAGAAATAAGAGACTCGAGCTCAACTGGTAGGTCCTTAGCTGCAACCTCATCCTTCAACGCATCCGAGAGACCATGAGAGAAAGCAGCGACCAGAGCCTCATTATTCCAGCCCACCTCTGCTGCCAGGGTACGAAACTCAATGGCGTATTCAGCTACGGATCGTGAACCCTGTCTGATGGACATAAGGAGCTTCGCAGCAGAGGCAGCACGAGCCGGCACATCGAATACCTTCCGAAGAGAAACAACAAAACCGGAAAACTCGGCAACCACCGGATTGTTGTTCTCCCATAAAGGGCTGGCCCAGGCCAAGGCCTTGTCCGAGAGCAGCGAGATCAAGAAGCCCACCTTTGATCTCTCAGTAGGAAAGGCATGTGGCAGCAACTCGAAATAAATGCCCACCTGGTTAAGGAAACCTCGGCACTGAGTTGGCTCTCCCCCAAAGCGCTGTGGAAGAGGGGCAGAACCGGTCATACCCCGAAACACCGCAGGCGCAACAACAGGTGTCGGGGTAGACTCTGGCGCAACAACCGGAGCGGCAGTATGAGCGAGCCCAGGAGCGACAACCGACCCATCGGCAACGGGAGCGAAATGAGCCGTGCGTTCAAGCAGGGTTTGCAACGCCACAGCGAACCGACCCAACAGGTGATCCTGCTGATCAAGTCTGGCAACCAGCGTGGGTAGCGAGGATGGCCCTGTACCGTCAGAATTCATGGCTTGGTCCTAATGTCACGGAACCATGAACCAGACGTACAACAAGAGATAAATGAAAATAAGAAGGCTTTATTGAAAATAAAGCTGTAAAGCAAAAGTCCAAACGGATGGTGAAACCGAGCAGAGTCTTTGCGAAGCCAGAGGTCAGGAACCAGAAGGGTAGTCAGACGAAGCCAGGATCAGGAACCAGCAGGGTAGTCAGACGAAGCCAGGATCAGGAACCAGCAGGGTAGTCAGACGAAGCCAGGATCAGGAACCAGCAGGGTAGTCAGACGAAGCCAGGATCAGGAACCAGAAGCAGCAGCAGTCTTAGAAGCATGTGAACACAAGAGGACCAAGCAAGGAACTGAAGCCACAGACCTCCTATATATATGAGCTAGGCATCCAGCTCCTCCCAGGGGAAGGAGGAGCCGCAGGGTGGAAGGCTACAAAAAACCCAGAAACCAAGATGGCCGCCAGCACATGTCAAACGAAGGAGAGCAGCAAGCAGGTAAGACCATGACACTCGGTTGTAACGAGTGGTTATTTCAGTCAACGTTGCTCTTCTATCAGCTTGAATCAGTCGGCCCATTCTCCTCTGACCTCTAGCATCCACAAGGCATTTTCGCCCACAGGACTGCCACATACTGGATGTTTTTCCCTTTTTACACCATTCTTTGTAAACCCTAGAAATGGTTGTGCGTGAAAATCCCAGTAACTGAGCAGATTGTGAAATACTCAGACCGGCCCGTCTGGCACCAACAACCATGCCACTCTCAAAATTGCTTAAATCTCATTTCTTTCCCATTCTGACATTCAGTTTGGAGTTCAGGAGATTGTCTTGACCAGGACCACACCCCTAAATGCATTGAACAAATTGCCATGTGATTGGTTGACTAGATAATTGCATTAATGAGAAATAGAACAGGTGTTCCTAATAATTCTTTAGGTGAGTGTATATTATAATATATTATATATTCTAAATATATAATAATATATGTAAATATATCATGGCTAAAAACATGTATAAAACACATTCTGAAATGTTTCTGCCGGGATTCAAACTCCCAAGCTTGTACATCAGAGGTAAGGATGTTAACCAGTACACTATACAGCTACATGTTAACCTGCACAGAAATATAAAATAAGTCTTCTGCTGAATAGGAATAGTCACTACATCAGAAACTACTATAGTAAACTACTTAACCACTTCAGCCCCCAGTGCTTAAACACCCTGAAAGACCAGGCCACTTTTTACACTTCTGACCTACACTACTTTCACCGTTTATTGCTCGGTCATGCAACTTACCACCCAAATGAATTTTACCTCCTTTTCTTCTCACTAATAGAGCTTTCATTTGGTGGTATTTCATTGCTGCTGACATTTTTACTTTTTTTGTTATTAATCGAAATTTAACGATTTTTTTGCAAAAAAATGACATTTTTCACTTTCAGTTGTAAAATTTTGCAAAAAAAACGACATCCATATAGAAATTTTGCTCTAAATTTATAGTTCTACATGTCTTTGATAAAAAAAAAATGTTTGGGTAAAAAAAAAATGGTTTGGGTAAAAGTTATAGCGTTTACAAACTATGGTACAAAAATGTGAATTTCCGCTTTTTGAAGCAGCTCTGACTTTCTGAGCACCTGTCATGTTTCCTGAGGTTCTACAATGCCCAGACAGTACAAACACCCCACAAATGACCCCATTTCTGAAAGTACACACCCTAAGGTATTCGCTGATGGGCATAGTGAGTTCATAGAACTTTTTATTTTTTGTCACAAGTTAGCGGAAAATTATGATTTTTATTTTTTTTTTCTTACAAAGTCTCATATTCCACTAACTTGTGACAAAAAATAAAAAGTTCTATGAACTCACTATGCCCATCAGCGAATACCTTGGGGTCTCTTCTTTCCAAAATGGGGTCACTTGTGGGGTAGTTATACTGCCCTGGCATTCTGGGGGCCCAAATGTGTGGTAAGGAGTTTGAAATCAAATTCTGTAAAAAATGACCTGTGAAATCCGAAAGGTGCTCTTTGGAATATGGGCCCCTTTGCCCACCTAGGCTGCAAAAAAGTGTCACACATCTGGTATATCCGTACTCAGGAGAAGGTGGGGAATGTGTTTTGGGGTGTCATTTTATATATACCCATGCTGGGTGAGAGAAATATCTTGGCAAAAGACAACTTTTCCCATTTTTTTATACAAAGTTGTCATTTGACCAAGATATTTATCTCACCCAGCATGGGTATATGTAAAAAGACACCCCAAAACACATTCCTCAACTTCTCCTGAGTACGGGGATACCAGATGTGTGACACTTTTTTGCAGCCTAGGTGGGCAAAGGGGCCCATATTCCAAAGAGCACCTTTCGGATTTCACTCCTCATTTTTTCCTGAATTTGATTTCAAACTCCTTACCACACATTTGGGCCCCTAGAATACCAGGGCAGTATAACTACCCCACAAGTGACCCCATTTTGGAAAGAAGACACCCCAAGGTATTCCGTGAGGGGCATGGCGAGTTCCTAGAATTTTTTATTTTTTGTCACAAGTTAGTGGAAAATGATGATTTTTTTTTTATTTTTTTTTTCATACAAAGTCTCATATTCCACAAACTTGTGACAAAAAATAAAAACTTCCATGAACTCACTATGCCCATCAGCGAATACCTTGGGGTCTCTTCTTTCCAAAATGGGGTCACTTGTGGGGTAGTTATACTGCCCTGGCATTCTAGGGGCCCAAATGTGTGGTAAGTAGGTAAATGGCCTGTGAAATCCGAAAGGTGCTCTTTGGAATGTGGGCCCCTTTGCCCACCTAGGCTGCAAAAAAGTGTCACACATCTGGTATCTCTGTATTCAGGAGAAGTTGAGGAATGTGTTTTGGGGTGTCTTTTTACATATACCCATGCTGGGTGAGATAAATATCTTGGTCAAATGCCAACTTTGTATAAAAAAATGGGAAAAGTTGTCTTTTGCCAAGATATTTCTCTCACCCAGCATGGGTATATGTAAAATGACACCCCAAAACACATTCCCCAACTTCTCCCGATTACGGAGATACCAGATGTGTGACACTTTTTTGCAGCCTAGGTGGGCAAAGGGGCCCATATTCAAAAGAGCACCTTTCGGATTTCACAGGTCATTTTTTACAGAATTTGATTTCAAACTCCTTACCACACATTTGGGCCCCTAGAATGCCAGGGCAGTATAACTACCCCACAAGTGACCCCATTTTGGAAAGAAGAGACCCCAAGGTATTCGCTGATGGGCATAGTGAGTTCATGGAACTTTTTATTTTTTGTCACAAGTTAGTGGAATATGAGACTTTGTATGAAAAAAAAAATAAAAAAAAAAATAAGCATTTTCCACTAACTTGTGACAAAAAATAAAAAATTCTAGGAACTCGCCATGCCCCTCACGGAATACCTTGGGGTGTCTTCTTTCCAAAATGGGGTCACTTGTGGGGTAGTTATACTGCCCTGGCATTTTCCAGGGGCCCTAATATGTGGTAAGTAGGTAAATGACCTGTGAAATCCTAAAGGTGCTCTTTGGAATATGGGCCCCTTTGCCCACCTAGGCTGCAAAAAAGTGTCACACATGTGGTATCGCCGTATTCAGGAGAAGTTGGGGAATGTGTTTTGGGGTGTCATTTTACATATACCCATGCTGGGTGAGAGAAATATCTTGGCAAAAGACAACTTTTCCCATTTTTTTATACAAAGTTGGCATTTGACCAAGATATTTCTCTCACCCAGCATGGGTATATGTAAAAAGACACCCCAAAACACATTCCCCAACTTCTCCTGAGTACGGCGATACCAGATGTGTGACACTTTTTTGCAGCCTAGATGCGCAAAGGTGCCCAAATTCCTTTTAGGAGGGCATTTTTAGACATTTGGATACCAGACTTCTTCTCACGCTTTGGGGCCTCTAGAATGCCAGGGCAGTATAAATACCCCACATGTGACCCCATTTTGGAAAGAAGACACCCCAAGGTATTCAATGAGGGGCATGGCGAGTTCATAGAATTTTTTTTTTTTTGGCACAAGTTAGCGGAAATTGATATTTTTAATTTTTTTCTCACAAAGTCTCCCGTTCCGCTAACTTGGGACAAAAATTTCAATCTTTCATGGACTCAATATGCCCCTCACGGAATACCTGGGGGTGTCTTCTTTCCGAAATGGGGTCACATGTGGGGTATTTATACTGCCCTGGCATTCTAGGGGCCCTAAAGCGTGAGAAGAAGTCTGGAATATAAATGTCTAAAAAATTTTACGCATTTGGATTCCGTGAGGGGTATGGTGAGTTCATGTGAGATTTTATTTTTTGACACAAGTTAGTGGAATATGAGACTTTGTAAGAAAAAAAAAAAAATTCTGCTAACTTGGGCCAAAAAAATATCTGAATGGAGCCTTACAGAGGGGTGATCAATGACAGGGGGGTGATCAATGACAGGGGGGTTGATCAATGACAGGGGGGTTGATCAATGACAGGGGGGTTGATCAATGACAGGGGGGTTGATCAATGACAGGGGGGTTGATCAGGGAGTCTATATGGGGTGATCACCACAGTCATTGATCACGCCCCTGTAAGGCTTCATTCAGACGTCCAGATGCGTTTTGCGGATCCGATCCATCTATCAGTGGATCCGTAAAAATCATGCGGACGTCTGAATGGAGCTTTACAGGGGGGTAATCAATGACAGGGGGGTAATCAATGACAGGGGGGTGATCAGGGAGTCTATATGGGGTGATCACCACAGTCATTGATCACGCCCCTGTAAGGCTTCATTCAGACGTCCGGATGCGTTTTGCGGATCCGATCCATCTATCAGTGCATCCGTAAAAATCATGCAGACATCTGAATGGAGCTTTACAGGGGGGTAATCAATGACAGGGGGGTGATCAGGGAGTCTATATGGGGTGATCACCACAGTCATTGATCATGCCCCTGTAAGGCTTCATTCAGACGTCCGGATGCGTTTTGCGGATCGGATCCATCTATCAGTGCATCCGTAAAAATCATGCGGACATCTGAATGGAGCTTTACAGGGGGGTGATCAGGGAGTCTATATGGGGTGATCACCACAGTCATTGATCATGCCCCTGTAAGGCTTCATTCAGACGTCCGGATGCGTTTTGCGGATCGGATCCATCTATCAGTGCATCCGTAAAAATCATGCGGACATCTGAATGGAGCTTTACAGGGGGGTGATCAATGACAGGGGGGTGATCAGGGAGTCTATATGGGGTGATCACCACAGTCATTGATCATGCCCCTGTAAGGCTTCATTCAGACGTCCGGATGCGTTTTGCGGATCGGATCCATCTATCAGTGCATCCGTAAAAATCATGCGGACATCTGAATGGAGCTTTACAGGGGGGTGATCAGGGAGTCTATATGGGGTGATCACCACAGTCATCGATCACGCCCCTGTAAGGCTTCATTCAGACGTCCGGATGCGTTTTGCGGATCCGATCTATCTATCAGTGGATCCGTAAAAATCATGCGGACGTCTGAATGGAGCTTTACAGGGGGTTGATCAATGACAGGGGTGTAATCAATGACAGGGGGGGTGATCAGGGAGTCTATATGGGGTGATAACCACAGTCATTGATCACGCCCCTGTAAGGCTTCATTCAGACGTCCGGATGCGTTTTGCGGATCCGATCCATCTATCAGTGGATCCGTAAAAATCATGCGGACATCTGAATGGAGCTTTACAGGGGGGTAATCAATGACAGGGGGGGTGATCAATGACAGGGGGGTGATCAGGGAGTCTATATGGGGTGATCAGGGGTGATCAGGGGCTAATAAGGGGTTAATAAGTGACGGGGGGGGGGGTGTAGTGTAGTGTAGTGGTGCTTGGTGGGACTTTACTGAGCTACCTGTGTCCTCTGCTGGTCGATCCAAACAAATGGGACCACCAGAGGACCAGGTAGCAGGTATATTAGACGCTGTTATCAAAACAGCGTCTAATATACCTGTTAGGGGTTAAAAAAAACACATCTCCAGCCTGCCAGCGAACGATCGCCGCTGGCAGGCTGGAGATCAACTCTCTTACCTTCCGTTCCTGTGAGCGCGCGCGCCTGTGTGCGCGCGTTCACAGGAAATCTCGGCCATCGCGAGATGACGCATATATGCGTGACTCTGCGCAGGGCTGCCACCTCCGGAACGCGATCCTGCGTTAGGCGGTCCGGAGGTGGTTAAGTAATTGAAAGTAATTAAAAATAATTTATTATAAATATTTAAAAATACTTAAATATTACTTTATTATAAATATATTCCCAAATGCCTTTCATTAGTTATAATGGCTTATTTTGTCTGGGGAGCAATCATTAGGAGAAATAAAATGGCAGCCATCCTATTAGTGCACACAATACCTGTGCTAATCACAGAAGAGGACAAGTTACTTCACAACACTGAGCAAAATCCTCCTCCCTGCTCTACTTGTCAGGGATTATGATCCTGAATACAGATGATACAATCTTCAGCTGAATCTCTGTAGGAATGGAGTTCATGAGGAGACTTGAAGTACAGAGAGGACAGACTGTAGTAATGTGGTGCTGTGGTAATGGAGACTGCATACAAGTGCTGCTGCTCATTATCCTCATTATCTCTGTCCTTAATGTCTCCTCATGAACTCAATTCCTACAGAGTTTCAGCTGAAGATCATATTAAACTGTATTCAGGATCATAACCCATGACAAATATAAGATGAGACAGCTCTTTAGCTTACTGCTCTGAAGAAACTTGTCCTGCTGTGTGACAGGCTTTGTGTGTACTAATAGCCATTTTATTTCCTCAGATGATTGCTCCATAGACAAAACGAGACATTATAACTAATGAAAGGTATTTGGGAACATATTTATAATAAAGTAATAAATAAGTATTTTATTTTCTTAATTCCTGGAGAACCCCTTTAAAGAAGACTGCATGATTTGTGTTCTACCCTAATTGATGATTTTGTCCAGTGGGCTTAATTATTTATATATGGAGAAGAAGAAGATAAAAAAGAAGCATTAGGGCTTATGCATATGAACGTATTTTCTTTCCATGTCCGTTATGGTTTTTTTGCGGACCGTATGCGGAACCATTAATTTCAATAGGTCCGCAAAAAAAAAACGGAAGTTACTCAATGTGCATTCCGTTTCCGTATTTCCGTGTGTCCGTTCAGCAAAAAAACAGAACTTGTCCTATTATTGTCTGCATTATGGACAAGAATAGGACTGTTCTATTAGGGGACAGCTGTTCCATTCCGCAAAATACAGAATGTGCACAGATGTTTTCCCAGAGGAACTCGGTAAATTGGTAATAAAGTCCATGGACAAATGCGTCCAAGGATGAGACAGGATGAATAAAGGAGGAAGGGATCCTGAAGGCCGAGTGTGAGCCACCTTCGCGCATGCACAGGTCTCACAATCTGTCACATAACCCTCCACACCCTTGCGCAACCCTGGCCACCAGAATCTCTGGGAAATAAGATCTATGGTGGATTTGCGACTTTAGGCTGTAAGCAGACCTGATTTCCTCCAACGGTGCCAGACGCCAGAGCATTCTGACACCGTGCAACAGAACTGCAGAGATCAGCAACCTCCAGCGATAATCCCTGCATGCGATCAACCAAGGCATCCATAGCCTCCATTTCACAAACAGCAGGAATATGACTGTTTTTTTATGTGGGTTATAATGTCACAATAGGTAGGTAAGCGATGAAATAACCAAACACGGGAAAACAAACAGAACAAACGACTAGGCCCAAAAGCTTGGGAGAAAAGGGTCACCTCCTAGCGATCCCTAAAAGCTTTCCCTAAACTGCTGTGCCCATGTGCATACCCTGAGGGTAGATATGCACATGCCCTCGTGCCAAAACCTAAATACCCTGGGCAAACCCTAAGCAGCAGGGAAAAAGGGAAGAGGCAACCTGCTTCTTCAAACCAGGAGGAAGCAAGCGTCTCTCTAGAGGCCTAGATAAAACACACAAAGGGAAATGAAGGATAGGACTTATCTTGAGCAGAGCTGGAGCAGACGATCCACCGCAAATCAAGAGCTCCCAGGAAAGAACTATAACCCGCACAGGCCACTAGGGGAAGGAGGGATAAATAGCCTCACTAACAATGAAACTCAGTACACCTGAAAGTCAGACATGTGCAGTCAGTCTGACAGATCTCCGCACATTCACAGGGCAAGGCGTGACAAATGTCTATGATGGTCTATGTCAGGGGCTTTGCTAGGTTAAAACTTTCGGGGGCCTGGGCTCCTGATGTTTTGTCTAAGGCCCCAAATATCCTGCCTGCTTGCTAGGTCCAACTGTATTGCCATCCCCAGGACGACAATACAATTTAATCTAATGCCCTGCAAGAGCTGAAGGACCTGTGATGACATCACAGTCCATGTGTCATGCCCCGCCCTGACTATGTGCGGAGGTCAGCCAGAATAGCAGCACGAGTTTAGTGTTTTGTTTTGGAGCCATGCTGGATACGCCTCCCATCAGGTGCACTGGGTGTGGTCATTAGTTTAAATAGCACTCCAGCCCAGTGCTCTGAGCGGATTATAGGAATCACTTTGGTCTTGGAAGCTAGGAAGGAAGGTTGTCTGTTCCAGCTCAGAAAGATAAGTCTGGTTTCAAGTTTGATTGTTTTGTGTCATCTCTCCCATCCAGGTTCTGTGCGAGCAGGCTGCTCCTATTTCCCCTCTTCACCATCTCAGGGAATTTAGGGTGTTGCCCAGTCACGGGGACACATCATACCTACCACCAAGGTCTGCATGTGGGCTGAGCAGTGCAGGGAGAGAGGTCAGGGATTAGCTAGGAGGTGACCTTTCCCCTGCCTCTCGCCTAGAGCCTGGTTGGTGGTTTATCTGTTAGTCTGAGTGCACGTCCGCCGTGACACCATGTGATCAGTTCTAAAGTGCAGTAGCTGAAAAGGACCTGCGATGATGTCACCATCATGTGACCAGTGCAAGGAGAGGATGGCTCAGCAGTGAAGAGAAGTCCTGGGAAGAAGCTGTGGTGAGGTCTGCTACATGAGGAGAGGTAAGTGAAGAAAGAGACAGAGGAATGCTGGAAGTTGTGGTTATTTAACTGGGACTGTATGTTAGGGGTGAAGTGAGGGAAGTTATTTACATGGGACAGTGGGGTGGAGTGATGTTATTTACATGGGACTGAAAGTTGAGGGGGTGATGTTATTTACATGGGAATGCATGTTGGAGGTGAATGGGGCAGGGTGATGTTATTTACATGGGACTATATGTTGAAGGCAGCTGTGGGAGGGAGTGATGTTATTTACATTGGACTGAATGTTGAGGGGTAATGCTATTTACATGGGACTGCATTTTGGAGGTGGCTGAGGAGGGGGTGATTTTATTTACATGGGACTGTATGTTGAAGGTGTCTGGGGGAGGAAGTGATGTTATTTACATGGGACTGAATATTGAGAGGGTGATATTTACATGGGACGGTATGTTGAAGGCAGCTGGGGAGGGGGTGGTTATTTACGTGGAACTGTATGTTGGAAGGGGCAGGAGAGATGGTGTGATGATATTTACATGGGACTGTATTTTGGAGGGGGCTGTAGATAGAGAGGGATGTTATTTACATAGGACTGTATATTGGAGGGGGTTGGACCGATGATGTGATGGTATTTACATGGGACTCTATGGCGGAGGAGGGAAATAATGTTATTTACATGGGACTGCATGGTGGAAGAGGCTGAGGAATTATCATTTCTGAGGACAGTAAACGGAGGAATATTGGTCGACGTATAGAATTGGCCCATATGCATTGGGGCTTGGGCCCTGGATCTTTTGAGACCCCAGCAACACCCCTGGTCTATGTGCTTACAGGTTTTACAGCCAATTGAAGATTTTAGATTGGCTTGAGAATCTAACTCACAACTCTTTCACATTTTAGGACACTTTTACATGTCAGTATTCAGGTCAGTATATTACACTGGTCATAAATTAAAAGGAGAAGAGGAACCTATAGTATACCTAGAAAAGACATTGTATACTAGAACCAGGGATGGACTGGCCATTGACTCTACGGGGAAATTTCCTGGTGGGCCGATGCCCAGAGGGTGACGTAAGCCCTCCTCTTGGTCAAAAGCCAGGTACATTAAGATCTGATGCTCTCAGAATTAATACAAACCGGATTCCAAAAAAGTTGGGACACTAAACAAATTGTGAATAAAAACTGAATGCAATGATGTGGAGATGGCAAATGTCAATATTTTATTTGTAATAGAACGTAGATGACAGATCAAACGTTTAATCCGAGTAAATGTATCATTTTAAAGGAAAAATACGTTGATTCAAAATTTCACGGTGTCAACAAATCCCCAAAAAGTTGGGACAAGTAGCAATAAGAGGCTGGAAAAAGTAAATTTGAGCATAACGAAGAGCTGGAAGACCAATTAACACTAATTAGGTCAATTGGCAACATGATTGGGTATAAAAAGAGCTTCTCAGAGTGGCAGTGTCTCTCAGAAGCCAAGATGAGTAGAGGATCACCAATTCCCACAATGTTGCGCAGAAAGATAGTGGAGCAATATCAGAAAGGTGTTACCCAGCGAAAAACTTTGCATCTATTATCATCAACTGTGCATAACATCATCAGAAGATTCAGAGAATCTGGAACAATCTCTGTGTGTAAGGGTCAAGGCCGTAAAACCATACTGGATGCCCGTGATCTCCGGGCCCTAAAACGACACTGCACCACAAACAGGAATGCTACTGTAAAGGAAATCACAGAATGGGCTCAGGAATACTTCCAGAAACCATTGTCAGTGAACACAATCCACCGTGCCATCCGCCGTTGCCAGCTGAAACTCTACAGTGCAAAGAAGAAGCCATTTCTAAGCAAGATCCACAAGCTCAGGCGTTTTCACTGGGTCAGGGATCATTTAAAATGGAGTGTGGCAAAATGGAAGACTGTTCTGTGGTCAGACGAGTCACGATTCGAAGTTCTTTTTGGAAATCTGGGACACCATGTCATCGGGACCAAAGAGGACAAGGACAACCCAAGTTGTTATCAATGCTCGGTTCAGAAGCCTGCATCTCTGATGGTATGGGGTTGCATGAGTGCGTGTGGCATGGGCAGCTTGCATGTCTGGAAAGGCACCATCAATGCAGAAAAATATATTCAGGTTCTAGAACAACATATGCTCCCATCCAGACGTCATCTCTTTCAGGGAAGACCCTGCATTTTTCAACAAGATAATGCCAGACCACATTCTGCATCAATCACAACATCATGGCTGCGTAGGAGAAGGATCCGGGTACTGAAATGGCCAGTCTGCAGTCCAGATCTTTCACCTATAGAGAACATTTGGCGCATCATAAAGAGGAAGGTGCAACAAAGAAGGCCCAAGACGATTGAACAGTTAGAGGCCTGTATTAGACAAGAATGGGAGAGCATTCCTATTTCTAAACTTGAGAAACTGGTCTCCTCGGTCCCCAGACGTCTGTTGAGTGTTGTAAGAAGAAGGGGAGATGCAACACAGTGGTGAAAATGGCCTTGTCCCAACTTTTTGGGGATTTGTTGACACCATGAAATTCTGATTCAACATATTTTTCCCTTAAAATGGTACATTTTCTCAGTTTAAACTTTTGTTCCGTGATTTATGTTCTATTCTGAATAAAATATTAGAAGTTGGCACCTCCACATCATTGCATTCAGTTTTTATTCACGATTTGTATAGTGTCCCAACTTTTTTGGAATCCGGTTTGTACATTTAGGCAGTATTTTGTGCTGCACTGTGGTATCTGGGGCCACTTATATATTTTTTTTTTCAAGGGCCACTTTAAGTTCCCAGTCCGCCCCTGACTGGAAAAGATTTTGCACTTCTTCTGTGTGACCACTTTTGGTTTTGACTTACAAACATTGATACAAAACATCAAAATTACTGTCATGAGAAAGTGGTCATAGGGAAAATATTAATTTTGAGCAAATAATCTTTTTAACTTCGGTAATACTCATCTTGTCATTTGGATCCTTTAATACACTGTGTGAAAATGGAAGAATTATGTCTTGTGTATCTTATCCCCTGAACCATGCATAATTAAGATAGTAGCATTCTTTGAGGTTAAGGAATATTTAACCTCCTTATATTGCTAGGCAATATAAAGTCCACACAACTGCTGCTGTTATCTAGATAACCCCTGACACGCAGTAGATCACTACAGGCTGTTGCTGTTTTCATTTATGTTGCTTTTTCTCCTGTAGATTTTTTTTTTCCATTTAGCCTAATGTATGGAATAAACCATAAAAATACATAACTGGAAATCCAGGAATATCACTGATGCTTAAAATGTCATTTTGACTCTTAAAGCTAATGTTTAAAGAGGGTGAAATGTCAGGCAGGCTGCAGGGAAATAAAATGCCCCTTGAGTCTCCTGCTACTTGGCAGAGTACATAGGCTATTTTATGAGAAACTTTCACCGCTATTCTAAGGGCAGAATACAGGCTGCAATTAAAGGCATATTATCTTCTGCTTTGCTGTATTGGCAATGATCCATATCTGTCCATATCTATTATTGCAGTTGCCCTGCTCATAAAAGGAAAAATTCAGGATAACAGAAATGCATATGAGAATTTCAAAATTGATTCTAATACATTTGCACTGATTTTCTGCTTGATCCCAAAAAATAAAAAGTATAAGTTTCTTTAGTGTTCCTCTACTATGGACAAATTATGTTCTTAAAGTCAAAATTAATATGTGTCTGTCAGCGGCCCCGTCTCTACAGATCTCAGAAATGAGCCTCACATGTAATCTGGAGCTGCCACATTGAAATAGGACATAGAGATACTTTTCCAATGTAGCAGAAGTGCTGTAATTTATTAAGTTATTCTGCAGTACAGTATGTCGAAATTAGTTCCTGTTTTACCTAAAATGGATCATCATACTCACCACTTAAAGTATGTGAACCACTGACAATCATTCCTCTATGAGTTTGTTGGATATCCCAATGCAATACCATGGGTGTCAAAATAGAGATGAACCTCCTTTTGTATCTGCAGGTATACATATAATACTCTCCATTCTTCTAGGAATGCTTTTCACAAGATTTTGGAAGGTGTCTTTTGGGATTTGTGCCCATTCAGCTAAAAGATCATTTCATGTGTGTCATGCACTGATATTGGTTTGGCACACGTTCATCATTACAGTTCATCTCCAAGGTATTCAATGGAGTTGAGGTCAGAGCTCTGTGTAGCCACTCGAGTTCCTGCACATGAAATTCACCCAAGCATATCTTTATGGACCTTTATTTATGCACAGGGGCACAGTCATTGTGGAACAGAAAGAAGGCCTTCCCAAGGTGTTGTCACAAAGTTGGACATGACAATTGTGTTAAAATGTCTATGTGTCTGTAGCATTAACATTACCCTTAACTAAACAGGGGTCTTTGCCCAAACATACCATTATCTAACCACCAGCAATTTTTTATGGTAGGCACTATATATTCCCGTAGATAGCTTCTCCAGGCATCCAGCACTGTTTGCTGACTTCTCACCGAAGAATTTGAATTACCTTTAAAGGGGTTATCCAACGTCTCCAACAGCCCCCCCCCCATGTGGCAGGCCCCTCAACGGTAATATACTTATCCCGCTCCCCGCGCACCGAAAACATCCGGTGTCAGGTGGAGCAGCCAATGGCAGGCGGGCATTTTCCGTTTGTATATGTATTTCGCCATAGTGATCTGCACCTGCAGGCAGGTTGTGCTGACTCAACCTTCCACTTTTTTTCTTTGTAGCATATATTGGAGGCGTGGCGATCTCCTTTGAGTCAAGCACACCTGACCAGCCAATCTGTCCTGGAGGCTGGTTTTGAAGTCAGTAAAAAACTGAGTCTGCTTATATAGAACCTACCATTAGCCATCTGGCTCCAGGAGAAGTATATGGTGGGTTCAGCATGCATGTTGGTACTTGCATCCCTGGATCCGATGAAAGCTGTAATGGCCCCGGACGGGGTTACAAGCAAAGTGTACTTGGCTTGCATGCTGACCTGCATTCCCTGGATTTTATGTGGCTGTCATGGCCCATGAACAGGTAGGAACAAGAGTTAGGGACCACTCAATTGAGACGACCTTGACGCGGTGAGTGGCTTACTATGCTTTGGCCAAAATATAAACCAATGTCTCATCCAGCATGGAGGGCAGAGTGCTGGATGCAGTGTGCGATCACATTTGCATTTTCCGTTTGTATATGTATTTCGCCATAGTGATCTGCACCTGCAGGCAGGTTGTGCTGACTCAACCTTCCAGTTTTTTTCTTTGTAGCATATATTGGAGGCGTGGCGATCTCCTTTGAGTCAAGCACACCTGACCAGCCAATCTGTCCTGGAGGCTGGTTTTGAAGTCAGTATAAAACTGAGTCTGCTTATATAGAACCTACCATTAGCCATCTGGCTCCAGGAGAAGTATATGGTAGGTTCAGCATGCATGTTGGTACTTGCATCCCTGGATCCGATGAAAGCTGTAATGGCACCGGACGGGGTTACAAGCAAAGTGTACTTGGCTTGCATGCTGACCTGCATTCCCTGGATTTTATGTGGCTGTCATGGCCCATGAACAGGTAGGAACAAGAGTTAGGGACCACTCAATTGAGACGACCTTGACGCGGTGAGTGGCTTACTATGCTTTGGCCAAAATATAAACCAATGTCTCATCCAGCATGGAGGGCAGAGTGCTGGATGCAGTGTGCGATCACATTTGCATTTTCCGTTTGTATATGTATTTCGCCATAGTGATCTGCACCTGCAGGCAGGTTGTGCTGACTCAACCTTCCACTTTTTTTCTTTGTAGCATATATTGGAGGTGTGGCGATCTCCTTTGAGTCAAGCACACCTGACCAGCCAATCTGTCCTGGAGGCTGGTTTTGAAGTCAGTATAAAACTGAGTCTGCTTATATAGAACCTACCATTAGCCATCTGGCTCCAGGAGAAGTATATGGTGGGCTCAGCGTGCATGTTGGTACTTGCATCCCTGGATCCGATGAAAGCTGTAATGGCACCGGACGGGGTTACAAGCAAAGTGTACTTGGCTTGCATGCTGACCTGCATTCCCTGGATTTTATGTGGCTGTCATGGCCCATGAAGAGGTAGGAACAAGAGTTAGGGACCACTCAATTGAGACGACCTTGACGCGGTGAGTGGCTTACTATGCTTTGGCCAAAATATAAACCAATGTCTCATCCAGCATGGAGGGCAGAGTGCTGGATGCAGTGTGCGATCACATTTGCATTTTCCGTTGGGAATGGGGATGAGCCTCCCTGGCGAAGCTTGTCCCCGCCTACCATTGGCTGCTTACCCCCGAACCCGGATGTTTTCATATCTGTACAGGGAGAAGCAGCTGCGGAGGTGCGGGCACCAGGAGCGGTGTGGAGAGCGGGATAAGTATATTACCTGTGAGTGGCCCGGCACATGGGGGGCTGTTGGAGATGTTGGATAACCCCTTTAAAGGTGATTCAAATTCTTTGGTGAGCAAGCGGCAAACAATGCTAAAACTAACATCCAACCCTTTTGAACGCAGATGAGCCATGATTTTGTGCAAAGATCTCCTTGGATACCCTATAAAAATGTGCATTATGGAGTTATCATCATGTGTACTGGTTTTCCTGGGACATACACTTCTCTTATCACTCAAATCACCGGAATCCTGATATTTCATGATTGTGTTATAGATAGCAGTCTTGTTTACGCACGTCTTCCTGCTTATGTCAGAGTCACATGGGGCCTGTTGGAGACGTTGGAGAACCCCTTTAAGTAAACCTGCATGTAAACCGTGACTAACCCCGCCATGAAAAAAGAAGAGACTCGATTTTGCAAAACATTGGAGTAGAATGATCTTTTCTGATGAAGTAACTTAATGTAAATTTATATCATGTCAACAGCATATGTTCCACGACCAAAATGCAAATGGTAGGATGAAAAATGCATTTTGAGAGCTGTGAAACATCCACCAGGTCAGATGATATGGGGTGCTATGTCCTCTAATGGAAACACTGCATTATGGTATTTGTCACAGAGGACTACCATGACTAGTCCTGTTTATTTGGAGTTGTTACAGGAAAAGTTATTAAGTTTTATGGAAGTGCACAGATGCACAATCTACCTGGACTACCTGCAGTGAGACAACATCAACAGGTTTGACTGGCTGGGTAGCAGTCCTAACCTAAACCCCATGGAAATTTTGTGGACCACAAAAACATTCTCTCCATTATACAAAGCAAAGGTGGCTACACAAAGTACTGATTTCAGACAATTTGTGTACTCAAAGACATGTCGCTGACAAACAAGTAGTGGTGTTTGCAAAATAAAGTATGTCATTTTAAATAAAGAAACAGGTGGTCTTAAAGGGGTTCTCAGCTTTTTTAAATTGATGAATTATCCTCAGGACAGCCCCTTTAAACTTTTGCAAATGACTGTAAAAGTGATTTACAGCTTCTAGCAGCTACTTATGACTGTTATGTTTAAGGTCTGGATTTAACCATATTAGTTCTGTGCTTCTTTGTCTTGAAAATTCATGGCATTGGGACCTTAGACTAGATCTCTATAGAGTTTTGTTCTCAAGTTACCATGGTTTTAACTTAATGCACAACGGTTGTCCCACATAAATGTGGCAGAGTAAGTATATGCCAAATTTACGGCTTCAAATGCACTTGGTGCACTTTCTGACAGTCTGCTGGTCTGTGGGTGGCCATATCCGTCCGCTAAGCCCCAGCTATCTTACACAAAAAAAGTGTCAAAAACGTGTAAATAGTAAAAAAAAATCGTGCACAATTTTTTTGGTGTTGGAATTTGTTCTGCCACAAAACTGGCTTAGTTATATAGAAATCCAATATCATTGATATGTGTGTTACATTGTCCTTGTTCTAGGTGATTCTTAGTAAACTATTTAAAGGCCTTACATTGACAGGTTGACTTTAAATGTATGTGACGGAGAAGTATAATGTATGTTTAAACAAATTAAAATTTTGCTTTGCATTTTAAATGACAACCAGTGTAATTCAGCAAATTGCACAACTTGCAAACTGTTCCCTGATCCCTGAACTAAAGCAATAAAGTTTGCTGGGGCCCAGTATATAGCATTGAGACGGCTGCCCTGGAGCTGGTCAAGTCTTGCTCTCTGTGAGTGAATGAGGCATAAAGTATTTCACAGTGTGATATGAGCAGCGTTATGTTCTTTAAATGGCGCGCAGATCTGGCAGTGATCAGTAGCACAGCTGTCCTGCTTACAAAGTCAGCAATTCTCCAAGATAACATCATTTCTAATTATGCAGAAAAAGAAACTCAATCGGCACACATAATTGTTATTTATACGTGTTTGCTGTTACATCAAATTCTCCAGAAGTCATAGCAAAAGTTCGCTTTAATCCAAACTGGGTCATTCTTTTTATTTGCAGCCTGAAATGTGGTCATTTTGATATAACTATGAAAAGAATTTTCAAAAGTACAGTAAATACATTTTCACTTTCATCTATTTATTATATCAACAATAATCAAATTGTTATGCGCTCATTTAGGCTTCTGCTGAAAGATAAACATTTTTATGTTGTACTTTGACCCTAATTTAATGTGGAACCAGTTGAAACATGTTAGGAATAACATTGTACGCTGTGTCAATGAAATCATCAAATAATCATATCAAGAAAATACTTTTTCTCTGCCATCCTGCAAAGTTGCTGAGACATCAAAGCTCCGAAAGGCAAACTAATTAAAAACAAAAAATATGTTGTAGGAGAAAAAGCGAGACAGAGGAGAATACTTCTGCGTGGTGATCTTTTTACTTTAAAATTAAACATTTCAGGGAAAACTGATACAGTGTTTTATACCTAATGCAAGGCTGAAAGTGGCGGGGCATAAAAAAGAGAGTCGGAGAAGCCCAATCCATATGCATCACAACTAGTGTTGAGCGAATGACCTCACCACGAGATCCCGCTCGGAATGTGCTGTGATGTCATTAGTGACGACGTCAGCGTGATCATGTGGTGATGCCATCACGATTGCCGTAGGTCCTTTGACGTAGGTCTTTAAGCGGCCTCCGTGATAAAGTGGATGAGGTGAGTATTTTTTTAAAATCCCTGATTAGCCCCTTAAATGCTGAATGTGAGTCACAGATGCCGTGATCAGCGCTGAACGAGGCATCTGAGGGGTTGAATGACGAGGGGCGGCGTGATTTCCCTTCTTCGTCATCGCGCCCACTCCATACAATGGAAAGCGATTAGTGACAAAGTCATTTGTAACTAATCGAATTTCTTGTCAAAGTTCGGGGAAGCAGCCAAATGAAACTTCGCTCACCTCTAATCACAACTACAAGCCAGCACTAGGCCTATCGCTGATTCATTCATTTTACTGCATATTGTATTTTTAAATAGACATTTAAATAAAAGCTCTAAGAAAATAACTGCAGATGAAACATTCAATGAACTGACACTTAAAGAGAACCTGTCACCACAGTATGCAATGCAATCTATGGACATGTTATAGAGCTGCCGGAAGCTGAACAGATTGATATATCGTTTTGTGGGGAAACATTCAGTAAAGCCTGTCATTTATACAGTTATATCTGCTCGTTCAATACGTAAAGGGGTTTTCCGAGACTTAAATACTGATGACCTATCCTCTGGATCAGTATCTGATTGGTGGGGGTCTGACACCTGGGACCCCTGCCGATCAGCTTCTGTGAGCGCCACTGTCTTCTCACAGTTTCCTAGGCCAGTTCATCTTTCATGTGGCCTAGGCGTAGAAGTGAATGTCTAAGGCCTCATGCACACGACAGTATAGATTGTGTGGTCCGCAAACTGCAAATCTGTAAAATATGGATACTGGCTGTCAGCATGCCAAAATTTGCAGAATGGCCTCACCAATGCAGACAGCATACAGATGACATCCATATGCTGTCCGTATACAGTATTTTGCAGGCTTAAGCCTCATTCACACAGTTAGTGTTTGGTCAGTGATTTCCATCAGTGATTGTGAGCTAAAACCAGGACTGGAGCCTCCGCAGACATAAGGTATAAGGGAAAGATCTGCACCTGTTCTGTGTTTAAAGTCGCACCTGGTTTTGGCTCAAAATCATGATGGAAATCACTGACCAAACACTGATGTGTGACTGAGGCATTTGGGTACTTTCACACTTGCGTTAACCACTTCACACCCGGGCCATTTCCGCCTTCCTGACAGAGCCATTTTTTGCAAATCTGACATGTGTCACTTTAGAAGCAAATCTTGAAATGTTTCAGAAAATTTCCAAAACCCACTTTTTAAGGACCAGTTCAGGTCTGAAGTCACTTTGTGAAGCTTACATAATAGAAACCACCCAAAAATGACCCCATTTTACAAACTACACCCCTCAAGGTATTCAAAACAGATTTTAAAAACGTTGTTAACCCTTCAGGTGTTCCACAAGAATTAATGGAAAATGGAGCTAAAATTTCAGAATTTCACTTTTTTAGCAGATTTTCCATTTTAATAATTTTTGTCCGCTAACGAAGCAAGGGTTAACAGCCAAACTAAACTCAATATTTATATTGGGGGCGGAGCTAGCCGCAAGCCGAAATGGACGTCTGATCTCTGAGCTCCTCACAGACACTGCTGCAGCCTCGGTATAACGGGTGTTATATCCCCCTAAGATGGTGAAAACGAATAAAGACAGAAGCGACACGGCACTGGACACTCAAAAATCGTGCCATACACAATCGGAGATGGATCGTTTTCTTAAAAAACGGAGCTATTCACCGGCACACAGATCCAAGATGGCGCCGGAGGGTGCCAGAGCCGCTGCACAGCCAGACGATTCTGAAGGAGAGAGCTCCTGCGCTATGTCTGAAGGAACAGAGCCTGCAGACCTCCCGCTGTCCAGGGACTTCTTCAAGAAAACACTCTATAAAGCGCTGCAACCCCTGCACAAGGACATATCCGACATAAAGACGGAGGTAAAACAGATTGGGGGCCGCGTTATGGCGCTAGAGGAGACGCAGGTGGTTATAGCTAGCCACGAGGAGGCCGTGCGAAAGGTCCTGCAAGACCATAATATGTATCTTACCTCAGCGCTTCTCCACCTGGAAGACCAGGAAAACAGGAGCAGGCGGAAGAATGTCCACATAAGAGGGGTCCCAGAGGATGTTCCTCCTGGAGAAATCACAACCGCGGTAACCGCCATATTTGCCTCACTAATAGGGGAAGAAAAGGCAGCGCAGATAGTGATTGAGAGGGCCCACAGAGCCCTGAGGCCTAAGCCACTTGAGAATGGCCCCCCTAGAGACATAATATGCGGCTTACTGAACTTTCTTGACACAGCCTCCATTTTGAGAGCCGCAAGAGATGCCAAGAACATTTCTTATAATGGGGCCCGTATTAAATTTTTTCAAGACCTGGCGTCCAGCACACTGGCGAAAAACAGGGCACTGAAGCCTGTTATGGATGCGCTTAGATCGCATAAGCTACCAGTAAGATAGCTATTCCCATTTGGCCTTGCAACCTCTAAAGCAGGGCAGCAGATTATCATCAGAACGCCGCAGGACTTAGCAACTGCCTGGGATAAGCTTGGTATTACCCCTGTTGAAGTCCAGCCATGGATGCCTGTACCAGAAGACCTGGGTATACCTGACCTGCCTGAGATTCCAACGTTGCAGGTAGTCAAGAAGCCAAAATCACCAAAGAATAGGAAGACCACCTGAGGGCAGCTGAGAACTGTCTATATCTGTCTAATTTATCTTCCTCATTAGATATTTACACTTGCCCTTAAATTCCATCATTGAGGGCATTTGTTTGTTGGAGATCATCAGGTGACCCCCTATTATTATTATTAACTGAGGTTATATGTTCATATTGCTATGTTGACCACTTAAATAGATGAATGCTTTCTAGCTCATTAACTAACCACTGTAGGGTGGAGGTGAACCTAAAGCATATCTGTTCTAGTTTTTTCATGTCACTTTTGCCTGTAGAAGTTTGGAGAATTTGATATTGCCTTCTCACCTTCTTAGGCCCTTACTTTATTTTATTTAATTCACTATATGTTTTCACCCGTTATACAATAAGGTGTAAACCATGTTGTTCACAAATATGCAGCAAGTCTTGATGTCAAAGGCTTTCCTCCCTTCCAAGCAGGGGTGGGGTGTTGCACTTGGCCCGGCCCGCCCTCCCTACCCACGTAGTGCGGACAGCGTGGTAGGTCTGGGTGGAACGCGACCACCTCCATTATTGATTGTATCAACAACCACTGACAATCCCTTGATCATTAGTATGGTACACTGTAAAAATTGGTTATCCCCAGGTCTTTACCTTTGCAAGGCTCATGATGGATCAAAACCCTTACCTCCTCTCATAGGTTATGGCTAATCTAAATATATTGTCCCATAATGTGAATGGGCTTAATATCCCTCAAAAGAGACAACAGATCTTTAATCTGTTACTTAAACAGAAAGCTGACATACAGTAGAAGGAGACTCACTTTCGTCATGGTCACATCCCCTCACTACCTACGTCAAAATATTCACAATGGTTCCATGCTACACACTCATCTGCCTCCAGAGGCGTATCTATTGCTATCAGTTCATCTATCCCATTTCAACTGGTTAAATCCTTTATTGACTCAGAAGGGCGTTTACTTATTATCCAAGGCACCATTTTTAATTACAAAATCACTATAGCTAACATGTATGCCCCAAACGCCCGTCAGATCCCCTGGCTGACTAAGGCATTTAGGAAGATTAAGGATTTTTCGGAGGGTATGCTGTTAGTGGGGGGAGATCTCAATGTTTCACTTGATATTACCACCCCAAGGTCCAATACCATCACTAAGAAACAAATGGGGACATTAATGTTGGCATTGGCGGAGATGCGTCTGGTGGATGTGTGGAGGACTATTCATCCATCAGAGACAGATTTCACATATTTCTCTCACGTCCACAACTCATATAGTCGGATAGACTATCTTTTCTTGCCAGATACACATATTACATGTGTGAAAGGAGCGGAGATAGGGAACCTAGTGATATCAGATCATGCACCTGTTATAGTGTCGCTTTCCCTCCAATATCTTCCACATAGGGCCTGGTCGTGGAAGTTGAACACCACGCTTCTGGAAACACAATCTTATGTGGACACACTGGGAGACAAATTGGAAAACTACTTTAAAACAAATGCTACACCTGACACCTCCACCCCAATGCTTTGGGAGGCTCACAAGGCCTATATAAGAGGAGAGTTGATAGCACTAGGCTCACATGTTAAAAAGAAATCTACAAAGGAATTGATGTCACTACTCTCACAGATTCAAACACAAGAAAAATTGCATAAACTAACACATTCTGAAGCCCACAAAGATGCTTTAATCACGCTTAGGCGTAAAGTTAAAGACCTTCTAAATATTAAGGGAGCTAGATCCCTATTGTGTCTGAAAAGCAGAATATATGAGCATGGGGATAAGGGAAATAAAATTATGTCCTACTTAACTGCTTCACGTCCGCCCATAGGATATAAACGTCCTATGGGTGGACGTCTATTTCTGAACGGACGTTCCAGAACGTCTTTTCAGAAAGTGCAGCTGCACGCTAATCGTGCAGCTGCTGATCGGGTTGCCCGCTGTCAGTGACAGCAGGGCAACCCTAAGACAAGGCAGGGACAGTGCCCAGGTGTCCCTGCCTTCTAGATCGCTGCAGACACAGCGCTCACCGAGCACTGTGTCTGCAGAGAAGGAAGCGCTATGCGCTTCCTGTTCCGGCCCGGCGGTCATGTGACCGCCGTGACCGGAGTGTGCAGGAGCTGTGTGAGGTCTCTCAGAGACCTCGATCAGCCCTGCTCTGAGGCTGTACAGCGCTGGATTGCTGCTGTACAGCCTCTCTAGGGGTGTATTTGTCCTGTAACTGGGGCTACTATGTCAGCCCCAGTTACAGGAGAAATCAACTGTGAAAAAAAAAAAAAGTGAAGTAACTGTCCCCAGAGGTCTTGTATGACCTTATGGGGGACGAAAAGTGTAAAATAAAAAAAATAAAAATAAAATAAAAAAAATAAAATAAAAAAAGTTTCACATGTAAAAAAAAAAAGTTCCCAAGTAAGGAATAAAAAAAAAAAATTAAAAATAGAAAATATAAAATAAAATAGACATATTTGGTATTGCCGCGTCCGTAAAAAACAGCTCTATAAAAATATCACATGACCTAACCCCTCGGGTGAACACCGTAAAAAAAAAAATAAAAATACTGTGTCAAAACAAGCAATTTTTGTCACCTTGCATCACAAAAGGTGCAACACCAAGTGATCAAAAACGCGTATGTCCCACAAAATGGTACTAATAAAACCGTCACCTCATCCCGCAAAAAATGAGCCCCTACATAAGAAAATCTCTCAAAAAATAAAAAAACTATAGCTCTTAGAACATGGAGACACTAAAACATCATTTTTTTGGTTTCAAAAATGCTATTATTGTGTTAAAGTGAAACAAATAAAAAAAAGTATACATATTAGGTATTGCCGCGTCCGTAAAAACCAGCTCTATAAAAATATCACATGACCTAACCCCTCGGGTGAACACCGTAAAAAAAAAAAAAAAAAACTGTGTCAAAACAAGCAATTTTTGTCACCTTGCATCACAAAAAGTGCAACACCAAGTGATCAAAAACGCGTATGTCCTACAAAATAGTACCAATAAAACCGTCACCTCATCCCGCAAAAAATGAGCCCCTACATAAGAAAATCTCTCAAAAAATAAAAAAACTATAGCTCTCAGAACATGGACACATTAAAACATAATTTTTTTGGTTCAAAAATGCTATTATTGTGTAAAACTTTAATAAATGAGAAAAAGTATACATATTAGGTATCGCCACGTCCGTAACAATCTGCTCTATAAAAATGTCACTTGACTGAACCCCTCAGGTGAACGCTGTAAAAATAAATAAATAGAAACTGTGCTAAAACAACCAATTTTTTGGTCACCTTGCCCCATAAAGTGTTATAATGAATGATCAAAAAATCATATGTACCCAAAAATAGTACTAATAAAACTGGCACCTTATCCCCTAGTTTCCAAAATGGGGTCACTTCTTGGGAGTTTCTACTGTAAGGGTGCATCAGGGGGCTTCAAATGGGACATGGCATCTGAAAACCATGTGGAGTTCCTTTTCTTCTGCGCCCTGCCGTGTGCCCATACAGCAGTTTATGACCACATGTGGGGTGTTTCTGTAAACCGCAGAATCTGGGTAATAAATATTGAGTTTTGTTTGGCTGTTAACCATCGATGTGTTAAAGAAAAAAATTGATTAAAATGGAAAATCTGCCAAAAAAGTGAAATTTAAAAATTTGATCTCCATTTTCCTTTAATTCTTGTGGAACGCCTAAAGGGTTAACAAAGTTTGTAAAATCGGTTTTGAATACCTTGAGGGGTGTAGTTTCTACAATGGGGTCATTTATGGGGGTATCCACTATGTAGGCCCCACAAAGTGACTTCAGACCTGAACTGGTCCTTAAAAAGTGGGTTTTGGCAATTTTCTTAAAAATTTGAAGAATTGCTTCTAAACTTCTAAGCCTTCTAACGTCCTAAAAAAATAAAATGACATTTCCAAAATGATGCCAACATAAAGTAGACATATGGGGAATGTTAAATAATAAATATTTTATGAGGTATCACTTTCTGTTTTAAAAGCAGAGAAATTGAAATTTAGAAAATTGCGAATTTTTCTAATTTTTGGGTAATTTTTTTTTTTTTCATAAATAAAGGTGAAATATTTTGACTCAAATTTATGACTATCATGAAGTACAATGTGTCACGAGAAAACAATCTCTGAATGACTTGGATAAATAAAGGCGTTCCAAAGTTATTACCACATAAAGTGAGATATGTCAGTTTTGCAAAATTTGGCCTGGTCAGGAAGGGGGCAAATGGCCCAGATGGAAGGTGGTTAATTAAAAAAAGAAGGGAAAAAAACGTTGTCTCTTCGATAAAGTCTAGCCCTTCCCTAAGAGTAACCTCAACCCCTCTCATAGCCAATGCTTTCCAGTCATTTTACTCAAAACTTTATAACCTCCCTGTACCAAAAGTAGACTCAGACCCAGGTGGCAAATCAAATACCTCCCTGATTGAAGAGTTTTTAGCTTCAATTAAATCTCCCTATCAGAAGAAGAGCGTGAGCTTCTCCTTAAACCCTTCTCCATAACAGAAGTAGAAAAAGTCCTTAACTCTATCCCCATAGTGAAGAGCCCGGGCCCTGACGGGTTTCCTATTATTTATTTCAAGAAATTAAAAAAAAATTCTGCTTCCTCATTTTACAGATCTGTGCAACTCGCTGCTGGGAGGGATGTCTTTGGCTCCCCAGGCCTTGAGGGCGCATATCACTATCCTGCACAAAGAAGGGAAGGACCTGGAGGACTGTGGGAGCTACAGACCTATATCCCTGCTCAACTGCGACTTGAAATGGTGGTCCAAATTATTGGCGTACAGGATCTCCCCCATGCTAAATAAACTCATCGACCCTGAACAGGTAGGGTTTGTCCCTGGAAGAGAAGGGAAACATAATATTTGGAGACTGATCCACTTGATCCACAATGCCCAAGTCACAAACACACCCATGTTGCTACTGGGGACTGATGCTGAGAAGGCATTCAACAGGGTAAACTGGGACTTCATGAAAGCCACGTTAATGAAATTTGGTTTCCCTCCTGTATTTGTTTCAGCCATTTTCTCACTATATTCCTGTCCTATGGCTCAGGTTATGGTGAATGGTGCCCTGTCGGATGCCTTCCCCATCAGAAATGGGACTAGGCAAGGCTGCCCACTCTCACCTACCCTCTTTATTTTATGTTTGGAGATGTTCCTTTTAAGAATTAGACAATCAAACAAAATACAGGGCGTTTCTCTGGGTCAATACCATCACAGGACTGCAGCCTTTGCAGATGACCTTTTAATCATAATCTCTAATCCTGAAGAAGCTCTCCCCACCATTATGTCTTTATTTGACCAATACAGTATAGTCTCTAACTTTAAGATCAATTTCTCCAAATCGGAAGTCCTTCAGGTCTACATCCCAAATAGTGTCCTAGACTCACTCAAACGCTCATCCCCGCTTAAATGGCCAACAACAGCAATCAAGTTCTTGGGAGTCAATGTTCCGGCAAACTTGAATATGTTGTTCAAAATTAACTACACCCCGTTACTTTCTAAGATCAGATCTTTTATTTCCTATAGCATCTTGCAGTTGATGGAGATTTGAGGGATGCACATCCAGGGCACGAAGCTCCCGTTCCACCACATCCCAAAGATGCTCTATTGGGTTGAGATCGGGTGACTGTGGGGACGAATTTTGGTAGAGTGAACTCATTGTCATATTAAAGAAACCAATTTGAAATGATTCGAGCTTTGTGACATGGTGCATTATCCTGCTGGAAGTAGCCATCAGAGGATGGATACATGTTCTCATTCTGTTTACGCCAAATTCGGACTCTACCATTTGAATGTCTCAACAGAAATTGAGACTCATCAGACCAGGCAACATTTTTCCAGTCTTCAACAGTCCAATTTTGGTGAGCTCGTGCAAATTGTAGCCTCTTTTTCCTATTTGTAGTGAAGATGAGTGGTACCCGGTGGGGTCTTCTGCTGTTGTAGCCCATCCGCCTCAAGGTTGTGCGTGTTGTGGCTTCACAAATGCTTTGCTGCATACCTCGGTTGTAACGAGTGGTTATTTCAGTCAACGTTGCTCTTCTATCAGCTTGAATCAGTCGGCCCATTCTCCTCTGACCTCTAGCATCCACAAGGCATTTTTGTCCACAGGACTGCCGCATACTGGATGTTTTTCCCTTTTCACACCATTCTTTGTAAACCCTAGAAATGGTTGTTCGTGAAAATCCCAGTAACTGAGCAGATTGTGAAATACTCAGACCGGCCTGTCTGGCACCAACAACCATGCCACGCTCAAAATTGCTTAAATCACCTTTCTTTCCCATTCTGACATTCAGTTTGGAGTTTAGGAGATTGTCTTGACCAGGACCACCCCCCTAAATGCATTGAAGCAACTGCCATGTGATTGGTTGACTAGATAATTGCATTAATGAGAAATAGAACAGGTGTTCCTAATAATTCTTTAGGTGAGTGTACATCAGTGGGAGAAAGACTTGGGAAAAAGTCTATCGGATACTGAATCTGCGTATGTTCTTTCCCATTCACAGGGTTTCTCTTCTTGTGTCCGCTATCAGGAAAACTCCTACAAGACCATTACTAGATGGTACAAAACTCCTGTGTATTTATGTTCCATAGGGCTTTCTCCTACTGATCAATGTTGGAGATGTCAATCAGATGTAGGGTCTATGATCCACATCTGGTGGTCATGCCCTTTAATAACGCAGTTTTGGAGGGACGTCGAAAGGACTATCAACACCATATGCTCAACATCTAAAACCCTCACTCCCGAGCTAGTGCTGCTGTGGATCCCTACCTCCAATTTCCGACCATCAAGGGCAGATCTCCCTCCTCACATGATTGCTACAGCAAAACTGCTCATCCCAACAAAATGGAGAGATCCTTCTCCACCTGATTTGAAAATGTGGTTTAACAAAATGCACCAGCTTCATAGAATGGAGGAGATGGTGGGATGGATCCAGGGTAGTCGGCTCAGATATCTGGAAACTTGGCTCCCATGGAAAAGGTCTCAGGTTGTAAGGGACTCCGAGGTTCTAGACCCAGTGGGTATCTGAATTGTTCTGGCATAGGACCCTTGATAGACTTCGCTGACTCCCCTGAAAAAACGCGCTGTGTCTAGAGTGGGTTACAACGTATCCCCACACCAATTCTAGACTGAGCTTGAGGGATCTACGCTCAACCATTACATTTGGGAAATTATGGTACATCCTATGTTAACTGTATCCTAAGTGCCTAATCTACTCTATTCTACATATTACCTTTAAAGGGTTCATGAATCTCAAATCACCAGAGAGCCTACGTATTTATATCCCTTGTTATCATTTACTCCTAGCCTTTTAGTATTATTTTACATTATCCCCTCCCTGATTCCCTTACTTGTTGTTAAATAAATGTATTGACTGTGTATTTTGATAGAAGTATGCTTATGAGTGTATTCATCTTCGCATTGTAATCTGCAACAATGCCCACTCATTTTATGTTTACAAATTAAGAAATGATGCAATTTTTGTACTTGTAAGCATTGAAACAATAAAAAGAGATTTGCAAAAAAAAAAAACTCAATATTTATTTCTCTGATTCTGGAGTTTACAGAAACACCCCATATGTGGTTGTAAACTTCTGTATAGCAACACGGTAGGACGCAGAAGGAAAGGAACGCCATTTGTTTTTTGGAAGGCAGATTTTGCTGGACACATTTGAAGACCCCCTGATGCACCCCTAGAGTAGAAACTCCACAGAAGTGACCCCATTTCGGAAACTATGGGAAAAGGTGGCAGTTTTGTTAGTACTATTTTAGGGCCGGCGCAACCATATAGGCGTACTAGGCGTTCGCCTAGGGCGCCGGCCTGCTGGGGGCGCCCTGGTAGGTTCCCCCTGACTGGGGCTGCAGCCCTGGGTGAGCGGCTCTTGAGCTGCCCCCAGCGCCGTTACAGGCGGGCCAGGAGGTGGAGGTCTTTCTTAAATATGGCAGAGCAGGCATCTGCTTACCCTGATGGCAGGTGCCTGCTCTGCCAGTAAATTACTGGAGGAGAGGAGGCGGGCGGCAAGGGAGGCTGTTCTAGCAGCTCCCCACTCCTCCCTCATGCGCCCTCTGTGATGCCGGAATATGACGTCATTCTTGCCCCGGCATACTAAACGGCGCGCTGGAGGACTGAGGAGCTGCACCACACTGGACCCCAGGGAGGTGAGTGTTTAAGTGTTTGACTGAGTGAGTGTCTGCCTGTGTATTTATGTCAGTGAGTGAGTGTATGTATGTCTGTCTTTCTGTCAGCAAATGTATGTGTGTCTGTCATTGAGTGTCTGTGTGTGTATGTCAGTGAGTGAGTGTATGTCAGTGAGTGTGGATGTCTGTCGGTCAGTAAGTGTCTGTGTGTTTGTCAGTGAGTATGTGTATGTTTGTCAGTGAGTATATGTGTGTGTTTGTCTGCCAGTGATTGTATGTGTGTCTGTCAGTGAGTATGTCTGTCAGTAAGTTTCTGTGTACGTCATTCAGTGAGTGTCTGTCTGTCAGCGAGTGTATGTCTGTCAGTGAGTGTATGTGTGTCTGTCAGTGAGTGTATGTGTGTCTGTCAGTGAGTTTCTGTGTACGTCATTCAGTGAGTGTCTGAGTGTGTGTCTGTCTGTCAGTGTGTGTGTGTGTCTGTAAGTGAGTGAGTGACATGAGGGGGCGGCAAAATGGATCTTTGCCTAGGGCGGCAAAAATCCTTGCACCGGATTTTAGGGTACATATGATTTTTTTGTTGCTCTATATTACACTTTTTGTGAGGCAAGGTAACAAAAAATTGCAGTTTTGGCACCATTTTAACTTTTTGTTATTTACACTGTTCATCAGACAGGTTAGATTATGTGCTATTTGGTTGTTTGTTTCAGTTTTAAATAATAAAGCATTTTATTTTTTATAATTTTTTTGTGTCTCCACATTCTGAAAGCCACTTATTTTATTTATTTATTTTTGGGCTATTGTCTTATGTAGGGGCTCATTTTTTTTTGTCTGGGATGACGGTTTGATTGGTACTATTTTAGGATGCATATGACTTTTTGATCGCTTGGTTTTACACTTTTTGTGATGTAAGGTGACAAAAATGGCTTTTTTGACACGCTTAAATTTTTTTATTTTTTTACGGCGTTCACCTGAAAGGTTAGGTAATGTAATATTTTTCTACAGCAGGTTCTTATGGATGCGGCGATACCTAATATTTATACTTTTTTTATTTTATTTAAGTAAATAATATTTTTGAAACAAAAAATAATAATTTTAGTGTCTCCATAGTCTGAGAGCCATATTTTTTTTTTTTCTGGATGATTGTCTTAGGTAGGGTATAATTTTTGCGGGATGAGATGACGGTTTGATTGGTACTATTTTGGGGTGCATATGACTTTTTGATCGCTTGCTATTATGCTATTACACTTTCTGTGATGTAAGGTGACAAAAAAATGTATTTTTTTACACCGTTTTTATATTTTTTTTGTGATATGTCATGTGATATTTTTATAGAGCAGGTTCTTACAAACGTGGTGTTACATAATATGTATACTTTTTTATTTACTTAAGTTTTACACAATAACAGCATTTTAGAAACAGAAACAATGATATTTTAGTGTCTCCATATTCTGGGAGCCATTTTTTTTATTTTTTGGGCGATTGTCTTAGGTATGGGTTAATTTTTTGAGGGCTGAGGTGACTGTTAGATTGGTACTATTTTTGGGGGCATACGCCTTTTTGATCGCTTGGTGTTGTACTTTTTGTGATGTAAGGTGACAAAAATGGCTTTTGTTGGCACAGTTTTTTTTTTTGTTTTTTTTATAGTTCTTATCGGACAGGGTGGATCATGTGATATATTTATAGAGCCGCCGTCCCGGACGCAGCAATACCAAATAATTCAATTTTTATTATTTTTTCCTATTTTTAATATTTTTTTAAATTACTTCATTGGGGATTTTTTTTCTTTTTACATGTGAAACTTGTAAAACTTGTATTTTGTTAACTTTAATCTCTGCTCATTCTGAGCTAAGGAGTCATGTAGGCAGTCCTATCAGTGATTGACAGCCTTCTCTGTGTGAGTATGCACAAAACTATGTATCACTCTGCTCAGCTCCTCCTGCTCTATACCACGCTGCCAGCAGATTGCACTGCATTTTGTGGTGACAGGTTCTCTTTAATGCAAGAGATTAATTTGGACATTCATTTGAGGTTCAATTCCCATGAATTGGTTTCCAGATTCGATTGAGGTCTGAATCAGGGCTGCACCACCAATGAGGCCGGGTGAGGCAATCGCCCTTAAGCAGCACCAGGGTAGGGGCAGCAGTGGGGGCAGCAAAAGGACCAAGGGCAATGAGCGCTTTCATTGTGGCAAAGGGGTTAGGTTAAGAAACTGGCATGGGGGGGCAAGGGGCACCGTTTTAGTTTTCGCCTCAGGCAGAAACAAGGCTAGGTGCACCCCTGGTCCAAATACATTTTGACCCAAATTGAAAGTGCCTCAGATGCCCTGAAAATTCATGCATAACGTTTACTAGTCTCCTAAGACTATAACCAGCCCCTAATTTACAGTTAAACCAGGCAAAATATCTTGTTGGGCTATATCACTGTAATGTGATTATGCCTCTTAATTGATAATCAGTTATTTCAATCTGGAAAAAAGTACTTTTAATCCAAATGCAAATGAGCAGTTAAGTGCACCAATGGTAGGCCGAAGACACTCTGTTCACCCTTGCTCCTCTTGCTCCTCTGCCAGCCCCTTCTTCTTCTTGATTAACAGAGCATTAAGATGACTATGCAGGAACCTAGCCGAATTAATAAAGAAGAGGGAGGGGCTGGCAGAGGAAGCAGGAGGAGCAAGGGTGCACAGAGTGTCTTGGGCAAGCTCTTAGTGCACTTAACTGCTGATTTGTATATAGATTAATGAACTTTTCTCCAGAATTAAGCAATGGATCCCTAAATGAAAGGTAACATTACATTCAGCTGAGCTAGTCCTACTGATTTAACAGTAAATCTCTAGGTGACAGACTCCCTTTATCACAACAAAAGAGAAAATGCAATCAAACTTTCTTGCAAAAGTGTAATTAACATGTTAAATGTGAATTTAATGTTCGATACTGATGCATCGGTAATTGTCAGACTTAAAAATTCAATGCCCTGGTGCCTGGCCTATGAAGCTACAAATATAATTGTTCCATCTGTACAAGGCCTTCACTGTTGCAAGTTGACATGTGCCATCAATGTCCAACTGGTTAAAAGGCTTAATAGTCCATGCTGACTTGGCCATTAACTGCCCGGCTAGAGCTTCACCTTGATCTGCATTTATTGTCTCAATGATTTGTAGCCTTAAATAAGCTACAGATTGAGGGGTGTTAATTATTGCTATTCTACCAGTTTTTTGAAATGTAATTGCCTGCATGCTGAACACCATAATTATGAAGGTCAACAGTTCACCAGTTAAAAAGGGACATAATAGCTAATCAGGTTAAAAAAAGTCATGGGGGTTTTACTACAAAAAATATTCCACAGTTTTCAAACCAGCACCTGGATCTGAATACTTTTGTAATAGCATGTAATAAAAAATTTAGAATAGCCAGTGAGTTATTCAATAAAATGTATCTGTATAGCGCCACCTACTGTTTATTTTTTTCTTATTTCTTTGTCCTGCTCACTGAGATGGCCGCACATGCTCGTTTCATCCTTCAGCTGCATCCTGAGCTATGATAGGGAGATCTTAGACACGCCCCCCTTAGTTGCAGCAGAAAAGACACTCCCCTTGAGCTATATTGAAGAAGGGACCAAAATTCACTTCACAAGTAGATGCGCTTATTTTTTTATTGTCACATAAATTAGCAAAGGGTGTGCCTTTTAATGGTATTTAAGATTTGTTTCTGAAGCTAAGATGTTTGCTCCTGACGAAGCGTGACAGCGAGACCCAGGTCGGGCGATACCGAAGTGTGCATACTATTGTTTTATGCATTTTATCAGAGATACTGTTGTAATTACAGTAAATCTTTGCACGTGACGGTGGCAGTCTGGGCTTCACTTTTGTTGCGACCTTTAATTACCCACAGGAGTGTTGGAGAGAGGAGGGATCCTCGGGTATACCCCTTTCAGATCCTTCCCCGTGCCTTTTGTAACTTGTACCAAGAAGGGATGAGGTGTATCAAGCAGCGCGGTTTTCCACTTTCTTGATAAATCAGCATGAATGTGACGCGTTTCGGCTCGGGCACGAGCCTTTTTCTAACATGGATTTCACAGTATAGCAGGGTTTAAATAGCCAGCCAGTCACACTGTGTGACGTCATGGTTGCCATGACAATAATGTAAACAAACAAAATAAACAAAATCAGATGTAAATACTTGATTAAATTCCATTATTTCAGAAGGTAAAGAAATATTGAGAACATAGGTACAAACAAATTGTTCCATAAAGTAAATTGTTACATATAGTAATATAGGTAGTCATGGTAACTGATAGGAATCTCAACGTCCCACTTGGTACCCCTGGCACCAAACTTCTAGTATCGGCTTGGTTTGAGTCCTTTTCTGACGTCAGGAGAGCGCTTCACTCAGTAGGGAATAAAAGACACAACAGTGATGTACTGAATGAACGCTCTGAGGTTTATTTTTAATGCATACAGGTTATATAGAGGGGGCTTTACCCCCTTTATTAGCATATCATCGTAAGTTATGTATTCAACCTATCATATTAACACGTTTTATTCTACAGACAGAAAAAGAGAAACAAAAACGGAACTTCCATATTAGGAATATTGGAGTAGTGCCAACTGCCAAAGAGATAAGATTCAGGGTTACAGAGAATAGAAACTTTACAGTAATTAGTTTCACAGCAATCAGAGTTAGTTCCTAACAGAAAAACGAAACTTCAGAAAAAAGCAGAATTGGTTTTGACATAAAAAAGAACATGGATTCCTTTCAAATCCCCTCTTAAGAACCTTTAGTGGATCACACTACATGGTTCTTTCCTTTCTTGTCCTTTTTCTCTCTATATGATATTAGGTAATTCTTATATCCATCTGGGCTTCGATCCTCCTGGGGTAGAGTAGTCTGATATAATGACATATTAGAGAGCCCTTTTTCTAGCATTCGTCTCACACAAGGAATAACACATAATGCTACTACACCTACAATTACTATTAGTATGACAATCCCTAGTTGCATGAGACCTTGTTTCCAACTTATGAACCACCCAAAGTATTGATCCCATGGATTATTTATACCTGAGTTCTTTTTCAGTTCTATTGACAGATCTTCAAGCTTTTTTATAGCTATTGTGACCTTACCAGTGGGGCCAGTATTATTTGGTATGTATGTGCAACAGGAGGTTGGATCAGTCAATACTCGGCACACTCCGCCCTTCTCTGCAAGAATCATATCCAACACCATTTGATTCTGGAATGTCATGATTGAGTCTGCTTGTAGTTCTTCTGCTACCCCTTGTAATGCATCTCTGGTATAGTTTACAAACCTTTGCTGATTGTAGTATATGTAATTTGACCAATCCACATTTTTATTCACAGTAATGATGGGAAATATTGATTCAAATCCGGCGGCTACTTGATCTCTAGCTTTGAACTCATCTGGGACCCCTCTTGGAACACCTATTGCATCTATATACACATGGGGATCAAAACTTGAAAGGGGGGCGCTTCTTTTGTTTCTCTTTAGCACCCCTTTGTCTGTAATATCTGATTCAGTAAAAATGTGCATGTTCATTATAGCTTTGGCAAGCGCACATTCAACTTTCCAGGCACCTTCCAGTCTGGATCTTATTTTTCCATCTCCACAGATCTAGTACACATCTCCTATGGAGTACACTTGGTTCTGAGCGAGGGATATGTTCAGATTGCTGTATTTGTGACAATAACCTTTGGTGAAATTCTGTACATTCCTCCCATGTGTACTCCCTTTGCAACATGTGTAGTTACCTGGATATACCTGGATTCCTACCCCAGGGCGAGGATTTTTTAACAACAGAGGGTATTTTGATTTCCATTCTGTACATGCACTGTGGTTATAAGACATATTAATAAAAAGAGTCAAAAAACATTCTTCAACACTTTCTGGTAACACTAGGGGTACGGTACCTAGGTGTGGCTTGGCAGCACCGCATATGTAACAGTTACTTTTATTCACAGAGGCTGCACTATACTTCATCCACTCCAGCCACAAATTAGCATCAGAAAAGCCTGTCTCCATGGCCAAAGTATCCTCATATGTGGAATCAGATATGGCCCCTAGGTTTTTTAGAGAAACTATATGTGGGGCTAGTGGGTTTTTGGGGACACCTGTGATGGGTTGGTATTCCTTAGACTTATACATATCTCTAAGTCTGAACATTTGTGTTACCCGGGAAGTCGCAGCTCCCCACATTTTATGGAAGTACCATCCCAGTACATAATCTCCTTCATCATATTTACTAGGGTTTTCTATTGTCAATACAATTTTCATTTCCGCTGACCTTTTTTTGCAATAATTCAATGAGGAGGTGTCCATATAACACGTCCCTCTCTCAAGGAGTGTCATTCTAGTCAAAAGGGACTTAGAATTTTTATCCCTCCTTTTGAGGGCGCTTTCTGGTTTATATCCCCATTCTGTCCCTGTATTCCATCCCACTGATCCCCAGTATGCACAACCTTTTCCCCAGTATGAGTCTGTTTCACATATATAGGCCTGTCCTTCTACATAGTTGTTGGAACAGTAGTTATAATATGAACATGTTTTCAATATATCACAAAGACAAAAGGTGTAGGTAGCTACGTGAGTGTTAGATGAATTATACCAAAAGGTGATGACGCCGCCCTGGCTAGTTGCGGCTACTTCTCCCATACTACTAATTGGTAAAATCAGCAAGATTATTGAAGCAATCTTAGTCAGAACATTCAACCATTTTCCAGAAAAGATTGAGGAGCTCATCATGTTGGAGGTCAGGGCTGTCTGCCCCCGTTAGTACCTCTGGGCCTTGTTGGAGGTCAGGGCTGTCTGCCCCCGTTAGTAGTGATGTCGCGAACATAAAATTTTCAGTTCGCGAACAGCGAACGCGAACTTCCGCAAATGTTCGCGAACTGGCGAACCGGGCGAACCGCCATAGACTTCAATAGACAGGCGAATTTTAAAACCCACAGGGACTCTTTCTGGCCACAATAGTGATGAGAAAGTTGTTTCAAGGGGTCTAACACCTGGACTGTGGCATGCCGGAGGGGGATCTATGGCAAAACTCCCATGGAAAATTACGTAGTGGACGCAGAGTCGGGTTTTAATCCATAAAGGGCATAAATCAACTAACATTCCTAAATTGTTTGGAATAACGTGCTTTAAAACATCCAGTAGAAGCGGGCCTGACACACACTGGCAGCAGGCAAGCAACTGAAATTACACTAAAGTGTAAAAATTAAATGCCTTATTTATCGGCAAGCTACTGTGCCACCCGGTATGAGTGGTTGGCACTGGCAGTGGGCACACTACAGTCAGTGGAAGAGGGCCTGACACACTGACTGGCAGCAGGCAAGCAACTGAATTTAGACTACTGTCTAAAAATTAAATGCCTTATTTATCGGCAAGCTACTGTGCCACCCGGTATCAGTGGTTGGCACTGGCAGTGGGCACACTACAGTCAGTGGAAGCGGGCCTGACACACACTGGCAGCAGGCAAGCAACTGAAATTACACTAAAGTGTAAAAATTAAATGCCTTATTTATCGGCAAGCTACTGTGCCACCCGGTATCAGTGGTTGGCACTGGCAGTGGGCACACTACAGTCAGTAGAAGCGGGCCTGACACACACTGGCAGCAGGCAAGCAACTGAAATTACACTAAAGTGTAAAAATTAAATGCCTTATTTATCGGCAAGCTACTGTGCCACCCGGTATGAGTGGTTGGCACTGGCAGTGGGCACACTACAGTCAGTGGAAGAGGGCCTGACACACTGACTGGCAGCAGGCAAGCAACTGAATTTAGACTACTGTCTAAAAATTAAATGCCTTATTTATCGGCAAGCTACTGTGCCACCCGGTATCAGTGGTTGGCACTGGCAGTGGGCACACTACAGTCAGTGGAAGCGGGCCTGACACACACTGGCAGCAGGCAAGCAACTGAAATTACACTAAAGTGTAAAAATTAAATGCCTTATTTATCGGCAAGCTACTGTGCCACCCGGTATCAGTGGTTGGCACTGGCAGTGGGCACACTACAGTCAGTAGAAGCGGGCCTGACACACACTGGCAGCAGGCAAGCAACTGAAATTACACTAAAGTGTAAAAATTAAATGCCTTATTTATCGGCAAGCTACTGTGCCACCCGGTATGAGTGGTTGGCACTGGCAGTGGGCACACTACAGTCAGTGGAAGAGGGCCTGACACACTGACTGGCAGCAGGCAAGCAACTGAATTTAGACTACTGTCTAAAAATTAAATGCCTTATTTATCGGCAAGCTACTGTGCCACCCGGTATCAGTGGTTGGCACTGGCAGTGGGCACACTACAGTCAGTGGAAGCGGGCCTGACACACACTGGCAGCAGGCAAGCAACTGAAATTACACTAAAGTGTAAAAATTAAATGCCTTATTTATCGGCAAGCTACTGTGCCACCCGGTATCAGTGGTTGGCACTGGCAGTGGGCACACTACAGTCAGTAGAAGCGGGCCTGACACACACTGGCAGCAGGCAAGCAACTGAAATTACACTAAAGTGTAAAAATTAAATGCCTTATTTATCGGCAAGCTACTGTGCCACCCGGTATGAGTGGTTGGCACTGGCAGTGGGCACACTACAGTCAGTGGAAGAGGGCCTGACACACTGACTGGCAGCAGGCAAGCAACTGAATTTAGACTACTGTCTAAAAATTAAATGCCTTATTTATCGGCAAGCTACTGTGCCACCCGGTATCAGTGGTTGGCACTGGCAGTGGGCACACTACAGTCAGTGGAAGCGGGCCTGACACACACTGGCAGCAGGCAAGCAACTGAAATTACACTAAAGTGTAAAAATTAAATGCCTTATTTATCGGCAAGCTACTGTGCCACCCGGTATCAGTGGTTGGCACTGGCAGTGGGCACACTACAGTCAGTAGAAGCGGGCCTGACACACACTGGCAGCAGGCAAGCAACTGAAATTACACTAAAGTGTAAAAATTAAATGCCTTATTTATCGGCAAGCTACTGTGCCACCCGGTATGAGTGGTTGGCACTGGCAGTGGGCACACTACAGTCAGTGGAAGAGGGCCTGACACACTGACTGGCAGCAGGCAAGCAACTGAATTTAGACTACTGTCTAAAAATTAAATGCCTTATTTATCGGCAAGCTACTGTGCCACCCGGTATCAGTGGTTGGCACTGGCAGTGGGCACACTACAGTCAGTGGAAGCGGGCCTGACACACACTGGCAGCAGGCAAGCAACTGAATTTAGACTACTGTCTAAAAATTAAATGCCTTATTTATCGGCAAGCTACTGTGCCACCCGGTATCAGTGGTTGGCACTGGCAGTGGGCACACTACAGTCAGTTGAAGTCGGCCTGACACACACTAGCAGCAGGCAAGCAGCTGAAATTACACTAAAGTGTAAAAATTAAATGCCTTTTTTATGCAAAGTCCTGTGCCAGCCGGTATGAGTGGTGGGCACTGGCAGTGGGCACACTACAGTCAGTGGAAGTCAGCCTGACACACACTGGCAGGCAACTAACCTTAGATTAAAGTGTAAAAATTAAGTGCCTATTTTTTAAGCAAAGTCCTGTGCCACTCGGTATGACAGGGGTGGGCACTGGCAGTGGGCACACTACAGTCAGTTGAAGTCGGCCTGACACACACTAGCAGCAGGCAAGCAGCTGAAATTACATTAAAGTGTAAAAATTAAATGCCTTTTTTAAGCAAAGTCCTGTGCCAGCCGGTATGAGTGGTGGGCACTGGCAGTGGGCACACTACAGTCAGTGGAAGTCAGCCTGACACACACTGGCAGGCAACTAACCTTAGATTAAAGTGTAAAAATTAAGTGCCTATTTTTTAAGCAAAGTCCTGTGCCACTCGGGATGACAGGGGTGGGCACTGGCAGTGGGCACACTACAGTCAGTTGAAGTCGGCCTGACACACACTGGCAGGCAACTAACCTTAGATTAAAGTGTAAAAATGAAGTGCCTTTTTTTTAAGCAAAGTCCTGTGCCACACGGGATGACAGGGGTGGGCACTGGCAGTGGGCACACTACAGTCAGTTGAAGTCGGCCTGACACACACTAGCAGCAGGCAAGCAGCTGAAATTACACTAAAGTGTAAAAATTAAATGCCTTTTTTATGCAAAGTCCTGTGCCAGCCGGTATGAGTGGTGGGCACTGGCAGTGGGCACACTACAGTCAGTGGAAGTCAGCCTGACACACACTGGCAGGCAACTAACCTTAGATTAAAGTGTAAAAATTAAGTGCCTTTTTTTAAGCAAAGTCCTGTGCCACACGGAATGACAGGGGTGAGCACTGGCAGTGGGCACACTACAGTCTGTGGGCCTGCAGCTCCTCACACACAGGCAGGCCAGGCAACTGCAATATGTATATAAAGGAAAAAAAAAAAGCAGACTAATGTTGCAGCCCTAAAAAGGGCTTTTTGGGGTGCTGTCAGGACGCTGTCCTTACAGCAGAGATCAGATGAGTCTTTCAGGACTGGAGTGGACACTGAATTCACTAGCCTAGCTATCGATTTCCCAATTAAATCAGCAGCAGTTACAGTCTCCCTCCTCTCACTAAGACTGCAGCTTCAGAATGAATCTAAAATGGATGCTGTGCAGGAGGTGGGAGGGTCTGGGAGGGAGGGTATGCTGCTGATTGGCTGGAATGTGTCTGCTGACTGTGAGGTACAGGGTCAAAGTTTGCTCAATGATGATGTATAGGGGGCGGACCGAACATCGCATGTGTTCGCCCGGCAGAGGCGAACGCGAACAAGCTATGTTCGCCGGGAACTGTTCGCCGTCGGATAGTTCGGGCCATCTCTACCCGTTAGTACCTCTCGTCCTTCTTCAAGGCCAAGGCTGTCTGCCTCCGTTCCTGCCTCCTCTCTTGCTCTCACAAGCTTCACTCGGGTGGCGTGGATCCAAGTTGGAGACTGTTCAGTCAGTACAGCTGTTCTGGTCACTGCAACCACGGTAGTGGGTGGGCCATATGCGAAGTCACCTTGGGATTTTCCTTTCTTCAGTGTTTTGATCACTACCTCATCCCCCACCCTGTATGGGTGGGTGGGTTCCTGTGGAAGAGAGGGAGACTTACAAGCAACTTTTTCCTCAGTTTTATTAAGTACCTGTATCAATTTGGTGACATTTTCTTCCCTTAGTAAATCAAGGTCTCCTTCCTGCACTATTGTTGGGCGTCTTGCCCAGGGGGTGGGGAAAGGCCTTCCCATGAGTATCTCAATGCTGTTATATCCTACCCCTCTTTGCAGACTAATCCTGTCTTAGGATTTTTCTGCAATACTGGATAACACCAGTCTTGCTGTTCCTGTTCAGTGGCATATCTTTGAAGATCAGTAAGCATTTGTGACATCTCAGGGGTTGGAGGTGCCAAACATGGCATCTCCAAATAGTTACATGGACCTGTGGGGTTGCATTTGGCCACTCGTTTCGCCACCTTATCTGCCAGCGCATTGCCCTGTGAGACATGATCCTTACCATCTGCTGCCGTGAATCCTCTCCTCTGTCAAATCATACCATGGTCCCACACTACCCTATGTGCGTAACTACTATCAGTATAGATGGTGACAGGTCTTTCAGCATGTAGAATACATGCTCTAGTGAGTGCAATGAGCTCAGCTGCCTGCTGTGTTGAGTGTGGATGCCCTTGAGTAGGCCTACAACATCATGTGTAGTGTGCAAAAATGGTGTAACGTCACATTGTGAAAGGAGTTGCCAACTCTACCATCATAGCACAGGCTGCAAGAGAACACAGACATGCCGGCATCCCTTGAACAGGGGTGGGCATTACCTTTGAGAAAAATACACAAGGACGCAACTTGCCTCCGTGTTCTTATGTCAGTACACCCGCCATGGTTTTACAATTTTGTCGTGCAAACATGTGGAAGGGCAGTTTGTAGTCAGGGAGGCCCAATCCTGGACTTGACATTAATGAACATTTCAGATAATCAAATGCATTGTACATTTCTGAAGACCATCTTATTAAATCAGGTTTGTCCTGTAGTGTTGCCTGCCTCAAGATATTGTCATAGTATGAACAGTCTGGGATCCATTGTCTGCAGTAGTTTATCATTCCAAGGAAGGATAGCATTTCCTTCTTTGAAAGCGGGGTGACCAGGCCCGCTACAGACTGAACTCTCCCTGGACTGATCCTTCTTTCCCCTTTTGTGAGGACAAACCCCAAGTATTCGACTTGCTGTTTACACCATTGCATTTTCCCTAATGACACTTTGTGTCCACATTCAAACAACCATTGTGACAGTGATATACCATCCTCAATGTTGGCCTCCACTGACATACTGCACAACAGTAAATCATCCACGTATTGCAACAACACGGAACCTTGGGGGGTACCATGGTTCTAACGTGGCTTGGAGGACTATGCTGTACACTACAGGTGAATCAGCACATCCCTGGGGCATTCTGCCCCAGGTCAGTTGACGTCTGTCAAAGGAAAAAGCAAAAAGTAGTCTGGTCTTCTTGTCAACTGGGATAGAAAAGAATGCATTTTTCAGATCTATCACACTGAACCAAACAGGGTCTGCTGGAATGGCAGATAGTAATTGAGTGATGTCAGGTACAATAGCGGCTTTAGGCACAATGATGTTGTTGATGGCCCTTAAATCCTGTACAAAGCGGGTAGTACCATCTGCCTTTGTCACTGGATTTACAGGCGTGCTGTAGGGTGAAATCACCTCTTCCAGGATTCCCCTTTTGTAGGAATTCTTTTATCATTGGCCTAAGTCCATCGAGTTTCTCTTTTGGCAGTAGGTATTGTTTCTGGAACACTGTGATGACACCTGGTTTTACAGTAGCTTTGTAAGGTGTGCAATCTATGAATCCTGTGTCATATTCATTTGAAGACCATAATGCAGGGTTAATGTTGTTAAGTTCTGGGTGGTTCTGTATGTTTGCAAGAATCAGTGGCACTGGTGTAGAGATTGGAATGAGATCTGAGTGTACTCTTATGCCCTGATTTTTGGCTGACACTTGTAAGTCAAGCTTAATGAACAAATCTTTACTTAACACACTTGAGGTTGCACTGCTATCTACCATGAATCCTACTCTGAGTCATCTAAGTCCACCCCTTTTAGTCGAACGCTGTGGTCCTCCTTCTGTCTGTCATTAGTGTCCCAGCTGCCCATGAGAACAGAGCTCTGATGTGAAGCACAACACTTAACATGTAACACATAACTTCAAACATTGAAACAAACAGATCTGACAATACAGACATAAACACACAAAAGGCCCATAAAAACTTTTCATTGACTTTAATAAAAAAAATGTACAGCTTGATCAATGCTGTTGGCACCAATAAAAACCAAAAACTTCCAAGAAAAATAAAATAAAATTCTCAATGCGCATATTATATGAAAACAAATATCGTACTCCATACACATTCACATACATTTTCATGTACTCATCTTCACAAACAGCTCATAACCACGCCCTTACACATAAAAACTGAATTGCACACACAGCTCTGCTAAAAGCATCTATTTGTCTTTACATTTTCGATTCCAATACAACTCAGAGCCACACCCATTCACATTCCACTGAATCATTTGTCTTCCAACCTAATCACACAATTGTCTTTGTTTCATCCCAAAACTTGCAGCACAGACAAACACAGCTTTCCGGGAAACAGATAGCCACACCACACCCAGAATTGCTGATAGTATATCTCGCTGTTGTGCTGTTTTCCAATGTTTTCTGATCTTCACTCTGTGATTAATCAACTCTTATAAGAAGACAATATACATGTTATAATCATACAGTCATTTTGTTAAACCCAAATCATTTTATATGTCAGGTGTTCTTAGTTAATGTTGTACATATATAATAATTCTTGTTAAAAGCTGGATTCTCACATTACACTGCTGGGGAAAGAAAATTATTGAACTTTTTTTTTTTGTTATCTTCTATAATAATATTACACATATAACATCACTTACTCTGCAGGATTCCCTACCCTTTGTATCATGTAATCCATATCCTAGGACGGGTTATGGTCAAAATGTGACCATGCTTCTTTGTCTCCCAGACAAAGACCCTTTATCATGTCCATGTGGTACGGGCTATTATCGCTGTCCCTGGGAAAAGGGGCTAGCAGCTTGCTTGAACTCAGTCCATCCAGCTAAATTATCCACCCATGGGTTAACTAGGAAGTAATTTGTGGGACTACACAGTGCAACATAAACTTTGCATGTTTTTCCCGTCTCAGGTTTGGGATAATTTGTTTTAGACCCTTGTGACCCCATTCCGTCTGATATTTTAATGATGGTACTTTCCTAGGACTGGCTGTACTAAAGCGTTAAGGATTCGACAAATTAATCCTGTCAACTAGGCAAAGGACTCAGGTCTGATCACAAAATATCAGAGAGTTTCATCAAACATATAATTTGTTGATTTGGTCTGCCACTTGTGTTCACCTATCCCCGGGTTAATGGATTGCTCCTAGCTGGGGGTGGGGCGTATTGCAGACCTCCACAACACAGTAAAACAACAATGCAATGCCCTTAAAACTCTATGCAAATAGTGAACTTCAGTCCGTACACTTACCACCCGGACATCAGTATCCTTATATCAACTCTAATATTCTTATACTTTAAAACAACTTTAAAAGAGTCAAACCAAGCTCCATCCTTGTCTCCCTGAGACAATATTATGTAGTGCGCACTATATTATCTCTGAGTAATCCTCACGGCGGACTCCCGGAGTCCCCGGGACGCCAAGGAGCGCCTTCCACCTAGCGATATCTGGGAACAGTTGCCATTTAGAACTGGACAGATAAGTGTACCACGCTGACATACTTGCTTACCACAGTGATTCAGTATTGTTATGCATTTAGCACTGCACAGATCGTCAACCTATGCTGGGGGCTACAACTAGCATGGATCTGCTACATTGCAAACTAAATTGACACTTTGACCCATTGTGATATATATGTAACCTTATATGTGGTGTTTTCACTATATTTGGATTTAAGTCACAGCAGTTTATGCATCCTTATTACGGCTGTGAGTAAGTGACATAGGATCGTTCTTGACTCACTATCCGGATTGTGATATATAACCGGATGGCGATTGATATATAGTCAGGGTCTACACAGGACTCAAGATTATGAATTAGATACCATCCTGTGTCACGTGTTTTGGCTGGAAGAGGTATCCTTATACCAGGGAGCCTCTTAGATTTAATTTTGTCCCCTGATGAATCAGACATCACTGAGGAAACGCGTCGGGACACTGTATCTTTCTGATTAATACATCTGCACGTGTTTGATTTAGACCAGGATTTGCAACCCCTCACATCGGTACTGCGAATCTACCTGGACTCCAATCACCACGTCCCTTTTGCCAACTTCAGTGCCCACACCCGGTAGAGAAACAAGTCATCACAGGACCATCTATTCTGTCTATCGGGCCAAGCTGGGCAGTCCACCTTCAGGGAGGGCGAATGCAGGGATTTTTGCATTAGTTAGTGGCGTGATCTAGATAGAGTAGGGACATCTAGGGTTTGGTCCCAGCAGTGTGTCCCTCTCTCTTGGTACTTGCGTACCCTTCACCCTATCTGTTTTAAACGCTATCCCTGTTTATGGTTCCTTCCCATCTCCGTCCATTTTTTCAGGAGACTAGTGTAACCAGTGGTTACAGATACATTCTTTTCTTTGAGTGTTTATATTTAAGGGCCTATCTTTTTATGATTAACATAAATTAAATGTTAAGTTTTAAATCAAATGAAATAAGCTACCCATAACCTGTTAATTCTTCCCCGGGTCACTCCCCCAGACTCCCGGAGTCTGTTCCCTGTATCCCTGATACAGTAATTGTACTAGAAGTTGTAGGTTCTACTTACTAGATCAAGACGTGGTTCTCGGATTGGCTAGAGGACAATAACAGATGCCTTTCTTACCGAACCTGAGGATGACCTTCTCAATCCCGGACGAGCCCCCAAACTGATAGGAATCTCAACGTCCCACTTGGTAACCCTGGCACCAAACTTCTAGTATCGGCTTGGTTTGAGTCCTTTTCTGACGTCAGGAGAGTGCTTCACTCAGTAGGGAATAAAAGACACAACAGTGATGTACTGAATAAACACTCTGAGGTTTATTTTTAATGCATACAGGTTATATAGAGGGGGCTTTACCCCCCTTATTAGCATATCATCGTAAGTTATGTATTCAACCTATCATATTAACACGTTTTATTCTACAGACAGAAAAAGAGAAACAAAAATGGAACTTCCATATTAGGAATATTGTCCGGGAGTAGTGCCAACTGCCAAAGAGATAAGATTCAGGGTTACAGAGAATAGAAACTTTACAGCAATTAGCTTCACAGCAATCAGAGTTAGTTCCTAACAGAGAAACGAAACTTCAGAAAAAAGCAGAATTGGTTTTGACATAAAAAAGAACATGGATTCCTTTCAGTAACCATAGGAAACCATAGAAAATAAAGGTCATTAAATGAGGAAAGGGAAAAGGAACCGCTCCTGTTACGCTGAGCGCTCCGGGTCCCCTGCTGGCCTCGGAGCGCTCACAGCGTATGCCCCCAGGCAGCACTCCAGCGTCTCGGCGTGTGCGTCCTCGCTCTCTAGGGCGCGCGCGCGCCGGGACTCTTAGATTCAAAGGACCAGTGCACCAGTGATTGGTGCCTGGTCCAAAGGGGTTATTAAGGGTTAAGGTTGTGAGAGGCAGTGCTGACTTAATTAGGCTGCACCTGTGCACTGCCCATTTATACCTTCTCCTCCCACAGCTTTCTGCCGGATCTTTGTTCCTTGTGCCTCAGAGAAAGCGTTCCCTACGATGTTAGTTTGCCTTACCTGTTGCCGTACCCGTTGCTACCGTCCACTCGCCTTTGAACCATTGCCGCCTGCCCTGACCGCTGCTACGTCCGACTACGCTCTTACCTTCTCCCTGTGTACCACGCCTTATCAGCTGCCAGAGAGGTTGAGTTGTTACTAGGGGACACGACCTGGTAGTTCCTGCCGCGGCAAATCCACCCCGCCTTGCGGCGGGCTCTGGTGAAGACCAGTACCTGCTTAGAACCGGTACTCTAGTACTACCCGCGCCATCGCCTCTCTGGTCCAGAGGATTCACTACCTGTCCTGCCGGTTCGTGACTGTAAGATCCGGCCACGAATCCAGCTGATGTTCCCCTGCCAAGCCTGGAGGACCTCACCACGATTGTGGCCCAGCAGGGTCAACAGCTGGCCCAGTTGACCGCTATGTTTCAGCAGAGACTGCCTTACTAAATTTGACCCAAGGAGGTTCTTCCGTGGGTGACTATGCCATTCAGTTCCGCACCCTGGCCTCTGAGCTGAACTGGAACAATGAAGCCCTTTGCGCCACCTTCAAGAAAGGACTTAACAGTGAAGTAAAGGACATTCTGGCTGCACGTGAGCTTCCTTCCACTCTTAGTGACCTCATCTTGCTGGCCACTAGGATAGACAAACGTTTCGCCGAAAGACAAGAGGAACTCCTCCTTGAAAAGGAAAAAGCTCGTCCTAGACGCTTTCCTCGTCTGGCTTCCATTTTTCCGCATCCACCTCAACCCGGCACTTCCATCTTTCCTCCAGCCGCAAAACTGCAGCTCGGCGACACCCCCATCCTGGAGGCCCTCCCATTTTCCACACCATCCAAGACCACCAGCTTCTATGACCTTCCCCCGCCAACAACGCGCAGCTTGACTTCTACACCTCAAGCCTGCGCGTTCATCCACATCACCTCCGCCTGCAGTTACCACCGGTTCCATAATCCGTTTGTCCTTACCAGACAAATATGACGGAGATCCTAAGCAGTGCCGTGGGTTCTTGTCGCAGTGCTCTCTCCACCTCGAGCTTCTGTCCGACCAGTTTCCTTCTGAGCGAGCCAAGGTAGCCTTTATACTCAGTTTACTGTCCGGGAAGGTCCTGGCCTGGGCTACACCACTATGGGACCGCGCAGATCATGCCACCGCTTCCGTCCAGAGCTTCTGCCTAGAGTTCCGGAATGTTTTTGAGGAGCCTGCCCGGGTTACCTCCGCAGAGACTGCCTCTGCAGATGGACATTGGAATATTTCATACCGAGACTTTAGAGTTCTTTGTCCTTCCCTTCTGTTCCTCCGAACTCCTCCTGGGTCTGCCGTGGCTTCAACGTCATAGCCCTGTCCTGAATTGGGGCTCCTCCTGTTCGGACCGCTGTCTCAAGCCTGCTCTGGTCAAACAGAACCCGCAAGTTTCTCCGCCTTCTGGGCTGCCCAAGCCATACCATTCCTTCACGGATGTCTTCTGCAAGAAACAAGCTGAGGTTCTTCCTCCTCACCGATCCTATGATTGCCCGATCGACCTGATACTCGGTTCTACTCCACCTCGGGGCAGAATTTATCCTCTCTCACCTCCTGAGACTCTTGCCATGTCCGACTATATACGTGAGAACCTACAGAAGGCATGTCCCACAGTCTGTGGCTCTCCATAATTCATTTGCAGCACTTTCAGAGTGCAAGAGCAACATGGAGGATGGCTCAAGCACAGTGGGTGAGAAACTATCATCTCCCATGCCTAAAGTATGCAAGACTGCAGCCAAAGACAAAAAGAAGAAGGTGAGGATTGATAGTAAGCAGCTGTTGGTGGGCGATTCCATCATAAGAGGTGTGAAGTTTGAGGAGAATGGTGTTGCGAGATGTCTCCCTGGTGCTACCGCTAGCAGGGATAGACGACGGAGCCTAAATATAGTTAGGCAAGCAAAGCAGGAAATGGAAGTGGATGTTATTGTCCATCTTGGGACAAATGATCTGGCTTGCAATGAGGTTTCAAAGGTGAAAGAAGCTTTTCATACACTTGGAAAGGATATACGGGAGGTTCTGGGACCCATATTGTTTAATATCTTTGTCAGCGAAATTGCAGAAGGCCTCAATGGTAGGGTGTGTCTTTTTGCTGATGACACAAAGATTTGTAACAGGGTTGATGTTCCTGGAGGAATACACCAAATGGAAAAGGACTTAGGAAAACTAGAGGAATGGTCAAAAATCTGGCAACTAAAATTTAATGTTGATAAGTGCAAGATAATGCACCTGGGACGTAAAAACCCAAGAGCAGAATATAAAATCAGTGATACAGTCCTAGCCTCAGTATCTGAGGAAAGGGATTTAGGGATCATTATTTCAGAAGACTTAAAGGTAGGCAGACAATGTCACAGAGCAGCAGGAAATGCTAGCAGAATGCTTGGGTGTATAGCAAGAGGAATTACCAGTAGAAAGAGGGAGGTGCTCATGCCGCTCTACAGAGCACTAGTGAGACCTCATTTGGAGTATTGTGCTCAGTACTGGAGACCATATCTCCAGAAGGATATTGATACTTTGGAGAGAGTTCAGAGAAGAGCTACTAAACTGGTACATGGATTGCAGGATAAAACTTACCAGGAAAGATTAAAGGACCTTAACATGTATAGCTTGGAAGAAAGACGAGACAGAGGGGATATGATAGAAACTTTTAAATACATAAAGGGAATCAACAAGGTAAAAGAGGAAAGAATATTTAAAAGAAGAAAAACTGCTACAAGAGGACATAGTTTTAAATTAGAGGGGCAAAGGTTTAAAAGTAATATCAGGAAGTATTACTTTACTGAGAGAGTAGTGGATGCATGGAATAGCCTTCCTGCAGAAGTGGTAGCTGCAAATACAGTGGAGGAGTTTAAGCATGCATGGGATAGGCATAAGGCCATCCTTCATATAAGATAAAGCCAGGGGCTATCCATAGTATTTAGTATATTGGGCAGACTAGATGGGCCAAATGGTTCTTATCTGCCGACACATTCTATGTTTCTATGTTTCTATGTTTCATAAGAAAATCTTCTTCTCCTGCTGGGGCCGGTTTTTTCTTTGTGACAAAAAAAGACGGCTCCCTCCGCCCCTGCATTGACTACAGAGGTCTTAATAAAATTACCATCAAGAACCGTTACCCTCTGCCTCTAATCTCTGAGCTATTTGATCGTCTCCGAGGGGCTAAGATCTTCACTAAATTGGACCTTCGAGGGGCCTATAATCTGATCCGTATCCGTGAGGGAGACGAATGGAAGACCGCCTTTAACACAAGGGACGGACATTTTGAGTATTTGGTGATGCCCTTCGGCCCCTGCAACGCACCTGCTGTCTTCCAGGAATTCATCAATGATATTTTCAGGGACTTACTTTACACCTGCGTGGTCGTATACCTGGATGATATCCTCATCTTTTCCTCCAATTTGGATCAACACCGGGTCCATGTGCAACAAGTTCTTACTCGTCTTAGGAGAAATCGCCTGTACGCTAAACTTTAAAAATTTCTTTTTGAACGGACCTCCCTGCCTTTCCTGGGATACATTATCTCAGCCCAAGGACTTCAAATGGACCCAGCCAAACTCTCGGCGGTTCTGGATTGGCCACGTCCCTCTGGTCTCCGAGCCATACAAAGATTTCTGGGCTTTGCGAATTACTACAGGCAATTCATCCCTCACTATTCCACTCTGGTAGCTCCTATCGTGGCCCTCACTAGAAAAGGAGCTAACCCCAAATCCTGGCCTTCCCAAGCCGAGGAAGCCTTCCAGTCCCTGAAATCCGCCTTTGCCTCTGCACCGGTTCTCTCTAGACCAGATTCCACCAAGCACTTCTTCTGTACCTGCCGTTGACAGGATTTTTCCTCCATCTGGCGAGAAACCCACGCTGCTCTCCTCAGGGCTTCCGCCCGTATGAAGGTTCAAGCTGACAAGAGACGCAGATCTCCACCGGAATTTCGTCCGGGTGACAAGGTGTGGCTCTCTAGGTACATCCGATTTAGGGTCCCAAGTTACAAGTTGGGCCCTCGTTTCTTGGGACCCTATAAAATCAAGAGTCGTATCAATCAAGTTTCTTATCAGCTCCATCTTCCTCCCTCCCTCCCTCCGAATCCATAACTCCTTCCATGTCTCCCTTCTTAAACCTGCTGTCTTTAACCGTTTTTCTCCCAAGTTTGTTTCTCCCACCCCTGTTGCCGGTACCTCCGATATATTCTCTGTCAAGGAGATCTTGGCGACCAAGATCTCCCGGGGGAAAAGATTTTTTTTGGTCGACTGGGAGGGCTGCTACCGTCCACTCGCCTTTGAACCTTTGCCGCCTGCCCTGACCGCTGCTACGTCCGACTACTCTCTTACCTTCTCCCTGTGTACCACGCCTTATCAGCTGCCAGAGAGGTCGAGTTGTTACTGGGGACACGACCTGGTAGTTCCTGCCGCGGCAAATCCACCCCGCCTTGCGGAGGGCTCTGGTGAAGACCAGTAACTGCTTAGAACCGGTCCTCTAGTACTACCCGCGCCATCGCCTCTCTGGTCCAGAGGATTCACTACCTGTCCTGCCGGTTCGTGACAGCTCCTATCTTGGTATTCAAGTAAAGCATATATGTATGTATGATGATGACTCCAGTGGAGGGTCTTGGGGGCTTTTATGTTTTCTCTGGGAAGAGAGGAACATTTTTAGAAAAGGAATAAAGAAACCGTGCATCAGAGGAAACTGCTCAATTCATAGTCTCGATTTAGGCCTTTTGGTTCCAAAGTCTGTAGTCTGTGGATCCATAAGGCTTCCCGTTTTTTCAACATCTTTATTCTGTCACCACCTCTCCGTGGGCACGGTACCTGTTCTATTATCTGAAAATGTAGTTGGGATACATTGTGGCAACATTGATCAAAGTAGTAGGGTATGGGAAGTAGCAGATTCTTTTTACGTATAGTGGATTTGTGTTTGCAAAACCTGTCCTTCATTCTGGTTGATGTTTCCCCTATGTATAGTAGTCCACATGGGCATTGCAGAATGTACACCACAAAATTGCTGTCACAAGTGTAAATTCTATTCATTGCAAAGCAAATTTCCCCCCTGTATGTGGGTGAGTAAAGTGTTCTCCTTTGATGACACTGGAGCAATGTATGCATTGCAAACATGGAAAAGAACCCCTCTTGGGTGTAGATAATGTCATCTGTCTCACAACTGTTTTTCTACTCCCAATGTCAGCTTTCACTATCTCTTCTCTAGAAAAAGATGTCCTATTGTCCTGGTTTGAGGACTGTGTACAGGCCTACAGTCTTTAAGTGGAACTTTTGCATTGAAGCTGTTTGGAAGCATGAGCTGTGTTCATTATTAGGGATGCATTATGTTGAAGAGCATAATTCACAGCATCAATTCAATTATCGTGCAAATATGTACAAATTTCAAGCAAGATTTATAATGAAATTAATATTTATACTTATTCACATAATAACTGAAATAGTGATGTAAATGTGGTCTATTATATTCTGGGAATCTCTTCTAAGCACCTCTAGTACACATTGGCTGTTCAATTTACTCTATGTTGAGGAACATGGCACACATTATTCTATACTGGTGTACTGTACCTCTCCTTGTAATGATGGTAGTTGTTCCCAGTATAGTAGTTATCCCGATAACCTGCCCTTGTAAATGTGCTGAAGATGACCTGATGAACGAGCAAAACACTTCATTGGGGGAATTCATCTTTCATGCAGACACCTCCATCATCATTTCTGGGCCGCAGAATGTGCTGGTCAAACAGTGATCTGCTGCCCAGAAACAATGAATTTGCATGAGGATGAGCTATGACTGTAGCCATCACTTGTCCTCATACAGTGGAATTCATCACCACATGTAAATGCAGCTTTTCACCTCCACTGACAAGCAGGCAATTGTCGAGAAAGAACACTTCCTTCCCAATAATTTTCTGTTAGTCGGTGCAGTGTAAATGCACCAAGGTACCAAGTACGGAAGCTATGGGAACTACAAAATTTATGGTTCCTCTTATGATTGCAGCAGGAGATCAACCAGTAGACTGGTCACCAATAATTCAATAACACAACTAATGAGTAACAACTGAACCCATTAAATAACCTTGTAAATGCAAAGAGGGTGGGTGGAAAGTGACTATGTGATTGCTGCAGATGAGATACTCTTTCAAATATTAAAGGGAATCTGTCACCAGCAAATTTACTATCAAACTGTTTGCATAGAAGCAAAGCGGTGGTTCACCTGATTACAGGGCTGTTTTCCTTTTTAATTTTTTTTTATCTGAGGCACCAATCCTGAGTCAAGATACTTTTTCTTAATATGCAAATTAGGCCTTTGGTGCAAAGAGGGCGTCACCATTGCGCTTGATGCACCCAAGCTCCGCTCCTTTCTGTGACCAGTCCCTCCATGGTTGCTTTACCACTGTCAACCAAAGCAGCTAGGGAGGGTCTGGCCACAGAAAAGAGTGGATCTTGGATGTAACAAGAGCAATGATTAAGCATTGCAAAAAAAAAAAATTTGCATATTGAGAAACGGTATCATAACTTGGGAACAGAGCCTCGGAACAACAAAATAAAAACAGTGTTTTAATCAGTTGAACCATAACTACGTGTATATCCAAACAGTTTGATAAGGAGATTGATTAGAATCACAGAACTCTTCATAATTAGTTTGCAGGCCAACTATATGTTTAGCAGTGTTAGACAGTTATTTTCTTAAGCCCACAAGAGGTAATGATTCCAACAACATAGAACCTGTGCACATCCAAATCTAATTTCAATGATCAGTAAGGTCTAAGGGCAAGGCCAAATGGTCCGGTTGCACATGGCAGGCACTGCCCACAGATTTCTCTGGCAGTCATTGTCTGAAGAGGGTGGGCACGTGCTGTGGTGTGCAGACGGCTACAGTGTGGCCAGAATGTTTGGTCTTAGCCTAGCAGGTTGTTTGCAGATGAATATAATTAATATATTCTAGTGGCAAGGGATAGTCTCCAAAGTCAGCTGCAACTGAACCCTTAGAACCCATTATTGTGTCAAAGCCAGCACCTATCCCATTATTATCTGATTATAAATTGGTCATGTGTTAGAATGATTTCATTTTTTTAAATGACTACACGGTTTGATGAGGTTTCTTGAGCCAAGGAAGAAGTGGATCCAGTTGGAAGTGAAAGAATAAGCCCATTCTTTATATCTTCTATTCCTTTTGAATTCACTTATGGATTTGGCTTGAGAAAACTGGAGCATTTAATAAAAATTATGCGTTTTCTAAAAAAAAAAAAAATTACAGATATTAGATGTGCAGTTATTAAAAAGAAAAAGACAACTAAATTTGAAACTAACGCTAAGTATTTCTGACAGTGCTTTTGGGAGTTGTTAAACTTTCCGTGTAGCCTTCGGCTTCATGAAGAAGCTTTTTGTTTAATCATCCATTTTCTGGGAAAGCATATATTGGTTTCTGAGATTCCAGTAAATAGCAGATTTTCTATTTCAGTATTCCCAGGCTATAGATCTTCCTCTCGAATAATCATATTAAGCAAACTGTTCTAATCAAGCATGTGATCATGCTTTACATTAACTGTATGTGCTGTGCAACCAGAGACAGACGACATACCGTACATGAAAGAACAAATTAATAGTACATTTGTAGCTTCTTATTTTCCTGACACCTCCGCATTAGGACATTAAAAACCACGGAAAGCATTCAATCTATTTATCTCCTATGGCTCATTCAATAAAGAGACATTATACTAACTTGACCTTCAACGTAGGCTCTTTCGTTTCGAAAAACATGTACTACTGATTGAAATCCTTAATGATCTAAGTGAGGTAAGAGCAGTTAAATCTGTTCTTTATGCATGATTAACCCCCAAAGACTGCATTAAAACCTTCTTTTTCATGATTAACCAAATCTTTTATGTACAGAAGGCAAAGATGTGACTGTTTTGAAACCTACGAAAATAAAGAGAGTAATTTAATTTGAAGTTGTAAAAAAAAGTCTAATTATTTTCTCAGGAGACAAAATGTAACATTTAGAAGGTAACATCACTAGAATCTACAATAAAGAAAATCCCTATCTGATGTTACATACATATAACAAGTTCTGCAATGAGTCAGTGCTAATTCTGTATATGCTGGTCATCAAATGTACTTTGTACCAAATTCTCTCCAGAGTTTTTCTTCAATATCTTTTCTCCATTTATCAATGCTTCAACCCTGAAAGTCATGGTTAGCTATAGTCTAGTAGATGAACAGCGGGAGGGTGATGTGTTTCCCTCTGTAAATGCCACAATTAGGAATAAATGAAGGCTAAGGCTACATATGCACGACAGTGAAAAAAAAAAACAACTGTTAAGAACGGACAATCCATTTTTCCTGGCCATTTTGCATCAGTGTGTGCGTCCATTTTCTGGCCATGTATCCGTTTTTAATGGCCATTTTGTATCAGTGTTAATGGCCATTAAAAACGGACATTAAAATGGATGCATTTCATTGGCTGTTTTTTTTTCTAAATAAACACAACCCCTGCAGTGCCCTAAGTGTACCTAATGTCCCCCATAGTTCTCCCTGGACATCAAATTCCCCCCTTAGAGGCCCCTAATATACAGGGAGTGCAGAATTATTAGGCAAATGAGTATTTTGACCACATCATCCTCTTTATGCATGTTGTCTTACTCCAAGCTGTATAGGCTCGAAAGCCTACTACCAATTAAGCATATTAGGTGATGTGCATCTCTGTAATGAGAAGGGGTGTGGTCTAATGACATCAACACCCTATATTAGGTGTGCATAATTATCAGGCAACTTCCTTTCCTTTGGCAAAATGGGTCAAAAGAAGGACTTGACAGGCTCAGAAAAGTCAAAAATAGTGAGATATCTTGCAGAGGGATGCAGCACTCTTAAAATTGCAAAGCTTCTGAAGCGTGATCATCGAACAATCAAGCGTTTCATTCAAAATAGTCAACAGGGTTGCAAGAAGCGTGTGGAAAAACCAAGGCGCAAAATTACTGCCCATGAACTGAGAAAAGTCAAGCGTGCAGCTGCCAAGATGCCACTTGCCACCAGTTTGGCCATATTTCAGAGCTGCAACATCACTGGAGTGCCCAAAAGCACAAGGTGTGCAATACTCAGAGACATGGCCAAGGTAAGAAAGGCTGAAAGACGACCACCACTGAACAAGACACACAAGCTGAAACGTCAAGACTGGGCCAAGAAATATCTCAAGACTAGAGTTGACCGAACACCTGGATGTTCAGGTTCGAGAAGTTCGGCCGAACTTCCCGGAAATGTTCGGGTTCGGGATCCGAACCCGACCCGAACTTCGTCCCGAACCCCATTGAAGTCAATGGGGACCCGAACTTTTGGGCACTAAAAAGGCTGTAAAACAGCCCAGGAAAGAGCTAGAGGGCTGCAAAAGGCAGCAACATGTAGGTAAATCCCCTGCAAACAAATATGGATAGGGAAATGAATTAAAATAAAAATTAAAAAAATAAAAATTAACCAATATCAATTGGACAGAGGTCCCATAGCAGAGAATCTGGCTTCACGTCAGCAGAGAATCAGTCTCTTCATGCCATAGCAAAGAATCTGGCTTCTTGTCAGCAGAGAATCAGTCTCTTCATGCCATAGCAGAGAATCTGGCTTCATGTCAGCACAGAATCAGTCTTCATGTCATAGCAGAGAATCAGGCTTCACGTCACCCACCACTGGAACAGGCCACTGTCACATATTTAGGTCCCGGCACCCAGACAGAGGAGAGAGGTCCCGTAACAGAGAATCTGGCCTTATGTCAGCACAGAATCAGTCTTCATGTCATAGCAGAGAATCAGGCTTCACGTCATCCACCACTGGAACAGGCCACTGTCACACATTTAGGCCCCGGCACCCAGACAGAGGAGAGAGGTCCTGTATCAGAGAATCTGGCCTTATGTCAGCACAGAATCAGTCTTCATGTCATAGCAGAGAATCAGGCTTCACGTCACCCACCACTGGAATAGGCCACTGTCACACATTTCGGCCCCGGCACCCAGACAGAGGAGAGAGGTCCCGTAACAGAGAATCTGGCCTTATGTCAGCACAGAATCAGTCTTCATGTCATAGCAGAGAATCAGGCTTCACGTCACCCACCACTGGAACAGGCCACTGTCACACATTTAGGCCCCGGCACCCAGACAGAGGAGAGAGGTCCCGTAACAGAGAATCTGGCCTTATGTCAGCACAGAATCAGTCTTCATGTCATAGCAGAGAATCAGGCTTCACGTCACCCACCACTGGAACAGGCCACTGTCACACATTTAGGCCCCGGCACCCAGACAGAGGAGAGAGGTCCCGTAACAGAGAATCTGGCGTTATGTCAGCACAGAATCAGTCTTCATGTCATAGCAGAGAATCAGGCTTCACGTCACCCACCACTGGAACAGGCCACTGTCACACATTTAGGCCCCGGCACCCAGACAGAGGAGAGAGGTCCCGTAACAGAGAATCTGGCCTTATGTCAGCACAGAATCAGTCTTCATGTCATAGCAGAGAATCAGGCATCACGTCACCCACCACTGAAACAGGCCACTGTCACACATTTAGGCCCCGGCACCCAGACAGAGAAGAGGTTCATTCAACTTTGGATTGCCCCGCAATATAATGGTAAAATGAAAATAAAAATAGGATTGAATGAAGAAGTGGCCTGGAGTAGAATAATATATTGTTAAGGGGAGGTAGTTAATATCTAATCTGCACAAGGGATGGACAGGTCCTGTGGGACAGGTCCTGCACAAGGGATGGACATGCCTGGTTCATTTTTATGAACGTCAGCTTGTCCATATTGGCTGTAGACAGGCGGCTGCGTTTGTCTGTACTGAGGCCCCCTGCCGTGCTGAATACACGTTCAGACAAAACGCTGGCCGCCGGGCAGGCCAGCACCTCCAAGGCATAAAAGGCTAGCTCTGGCCACGTGGACAATTTGGAGACCCAGAAGTTGAATGGGGCCGAACCATCAGTCAGTATGTGGAGGGGTGTGCACAGGTACTGTTCCACCATGTTAGTGAAATGTTGCCTCCTGCTAACACGTTCCGTATCAGGTGGTGGTGCAGTTAGCTGTGGCGTGGTGACAAAACTTTTCCACATCTCTGCCATGCTAACCCTGCCCTCAGAGGAGCTGGCCGTGACACAGCTGCGTTGGCGACCTCTTGCTCCTCCTCTGCCTTCGCCTTGGGCTTCCACTGGTTCCCCTGTGACATTTGGAAATGCTCTCAGTAGCGCGTCTACCAACGTGCGCTTGTACTCGCGCATCTTCCTATCACGCTCCAGTGTAGGAAGTAAGGTGGGCACATTGTCTTTGTACCGGGGATCCAGCAGGGTGGCAACCCAGTAGTCCGCACACGTTAAAATGTGGGCAACTCTGCTGTCGTTGCGCAGGCACTGCAGCATGTAGTCGCTCATGTGTGCCAGGCTGCCCAGAGGTAAGGACAAGCTGTCCTCTGTAAGAGGCGTATCGTCATCGTCCTGTGTTTCCCCCCAGCCACGCACCAGTGATGGGCCCGAGCTGCTTTGGGTGCCACCCCGCTGTGAACATGCTTCATCCTCATCCTCCTCCACCTCCTCCTCATTCTCGTCCTCCTCGTCCTCCAGTAGTGGGCCCTGTCTGGCCACATTTGTACCTGGCCTCTGCTGTTGCAAAAAACTCCCTCTGAGTCACTTCGAAGAGACTGGCCTGAAAGAGCTAAAAATGACCCCTCTTCCTCCTCTTCCTCCTGGGCCACCTCCTCTTCCATCATCGCCCTAAGTGTTTTCTCAAGGAGACATAAAAGTGGTATTGTAACGCTGATAACGGCGTCATCGCCACTGGCCATGTTGGTGGAGTACTCGAAACAGCGCAACAGGGCACACAGGTCTCGCATGGAGGCCTAGTCATTGGTGGTGAAGTGGGGCTGATCCGCAGTGCGACTGACCCGTGTGTGCTGCAGCTGAAACTCCACTATGGCCTGCTGCTGCTCGCACAGTCTGTCCAGCATGTGCAAGGTGGAGTTCCACCTGGTGGGCACGTCGCATATGAGGCGGTGAGTGGGAAGGCCGAAGTTACACTGTAGCGCAGACAGGCGAGCAGCGGCAGGGTGTGAACGCCGGAAGCGCGAACAGACGGCCCGCACTTTATGCAGCAGCTCTGACATGTCGGGGTAGTTGCGAATGAACTTCTGCACCACCAAATTCAGCACATGCGCCAGGCAGGGGATGTGCGTCAAACCGGCTAGTCCCAGAGCTGCAACGAGATTTCGCCCATTATCGCACACCACCAGGCCGGGCTTGAGGCTCACCGGCAGCAACCACTCGTCGGTCTGTTGTTCTATACCCCGCCACAACTCCTGTGCGGTGTGGGGCCTGTCCCCCAAACATATGAGTTTCAGAACGGCCTGCTGACGTTTACCCAGGGCTGTGCTGAAGTTGGTGGTGAAGGTGTGTGGCTGACTGGATGAGCAGGTGGAAGAAGAGGAGGAGGAAGCTGAGTAGGAGGAGGAGGAGACAGGAGGCAAAGAATGTTGCCCTGCGATCCTTGGCGGCGGAAGGACGTGCGCCAAACAGCTTTCCGCCTGGGGCCCAGCCGCCACTACATTTACCCAGTGTGCAGTTAGGGAGATATAGCGTTCCTGGCCGTGCTTACTGGTCCACGTATCTGTGGTTAGGTGGACCTTGCCACAGATGGCGTTGCACAGTGCACACTTGATTTTATCGGACACTTGGTTGTGCAGGGAAGGAACGGCTCTCTTGGAGAAGTAGTGGCGGCTGGGAACAACATAATGTGGTACAGCAAGCGACATGAGCTGTTTGAAGCTGTGTGTGTCCACCAGCCTAAATGACAGCATTTCATAGGCCAGTAGTTTAGAAATGCTGGCATTCAGGGCCAGGGATCGAGGGTGGCTAGGTGGGAATTTACGCTTTCTCTCAAATGTTTGTGAGATGGAGAGCTGAACGCTGCCGTGTGACATGGCTGAGATGCTTGGTGACGCAGGTGGTGGTGTTGGTGGTACATCCCATGTTTGCTGGGCGGCAGGTGCCAACGTTCCTCCAGAGGCGGAGGAAGAGGCCGAGGAGGCGGCAGCAGCAGAAGAGGCCGAGGCGGCAGCAGCAGAAGAGGTAGCAGGGGGAGCCTGGGTGACTTCTTTGTTTTTAAGGTGTTTACTCCACTGCAGTTCATGCTTTGCATGCAGGTGCCTGGTCATGCAGGTTGTGCTAAGGTTCAGAACGTTAATGCCTCGCTTCAGGCTCTGATGGCACAGCGTGCAAACCACTCGGGTCTTGTTGTCAGCAAATTGTTTAAAGAAGTGCCATGCCAGGGAACTCCTTGAAGCTGCCTTTGGGGTGCTCGGTCCCAGATGGCGGCGGTCAGTAGCAGGCGGAGTCTCTTGGCGGCGGGTGTTCTGATTTTGCCCACTGCTCCCTCTTTGTCTTTTGCTATGCTGTTGGCTCGGTCTCACCACTGCCTCTTCCTCCGAACTGTGAAAGTCAGTGGCACGACCTTCATTCCATGTGGGGTCTAGGAACTCATCGTTCCTTGCATCGTCTTCCACCCAGTCTTGATCCCTGACCTCCTGTTCAGTCTGCACACTGCAGAAAGACGCAGCAGTTGGCACCTGTGTTTCGTCGTCATCAGAGACGTGCTGAGGTGGTATTCCCATGTCATCATCGTCAGGAAACATAAGTGGTTGTGCGTTAGTGCATTCTATCTCTTCTACCCCTGGGAAAGGGCTAGGTGGATGCCCTTGGGAAACCCTGGCAGCAGAGTCTTCAAACAGCATAAGAGACTGTTGCATAACTTGAGGCTCAGACAGTTTCCCTGATATGCATGGGGGTGATGTGACAGACTGATGGGCTTGGTTTTCATGCGCCATCTGTGCGCTTTCTGCAGAAGACTGGGTGGGAGATAATGTGAACGTGCTGGATGCACTGTCGGCCACCCAATTGACTAATGCCTGTACCTGCTCAGGCCTTACCATCCTTAGAACGGCATTGGGCCCCACCAAATATCCCTGTAAATTCTGGCGGCTACTGGGACCTGAGGTAGTTGGTACACTAGGACGTGTGGCTGTGGCAGAACGGCCACGTCCTCTCCCAGCACCAGAGGGTCCACTAACACCACCACGACCATGTCCACGTCCGCGTCCCTTACTAGTTGTTTTCCTCATTGTTACCGTTCACCACAATAAGAAAAATATTATTCGGGCCAATGTATTGAATTAAAATTCAGGCCTTTTTTTACAGACACCTAACACTGTCTGGCTATCTATTTAGGTACCATATTACACTAATACAGGCACACAAGTAATGACAGATTTGGTGAATATAAATGTGAGGCCTATTTTTTACGCGCTGTGTGACAGATATACCTTTAATCACAGAACTAGACTTGTATCTGCACGGTAGCGTGTGTGTTAAGTTTTTCAGAATGACACTATCAGCACCTTGAATCTAAGATATCCTTTTTGGGATAGATTTAAAGTAGGCCTGATATAGCAGAAACTACTTATTTATGAGAATGGCAAATTTGGGAATAGTTTTTCAACCCAGAACAAAAACTGTGCTTTTACGATCACTACAAATAATTTGACCAGCTAAAACAGTACAGATTTGGTTGAATATAAATGTCAGGCCTATTTTTTACGCGCTGTGTGACAGATATACCTTTAATCACAGAACTAGACTTGTATCTGCACGGTAGCGTGTGTGTTAAGTTTTTCAGAATGACACTATCAGCACCTTGAATCTAAGATATCCTTTTTGTGATAGATTTAAAGTAGGCCTGATATAACAGAAACTACTAATTTTGAGAATGGCAAATTTGGGAATAGTTTTTCAACCCAGAACAAAAACTGTGCTTTTACGGTCACTACAAATAATTTGACCAGCTAAAACAGTACAGATTTGGTTGAATATAAATGTGAGGCCTATTTTTTACGCGCTGTGTGACAGATATACCTTTAATCACAGAACTAGACTTGTATCTGCACGGTAGCGTGTGTGTTAAGTTTTTCAGAATGACACTATCAGCACCTTGAATCTAAGATATCCTTTTTGGGATAGATTAAAAGTAGGCCTGATATAGCAGAAACTACTTATTTATGAGAATGGCAAATTTGGGAATAGTTTTTCAACCCAGAACAAAAACTGTGCTTTTACGGTCACTACAAATAATTTGACCAGCTAAAACAGTACAGATTTGGTTGAATATAAATGTCAGGCCTATTTTTTACGCGCTGTGTGACAGATATACCTTTAATCACAGAACTAGACTTGTATCTGCACGGTAGCGTGTGTGTTAAGTTTTTCAGAATGACACTATCAGCACCTTGAATCTAAGATATCCTTTTTGGGATAGATTTAAAGTAGGCCTGATATAACAGAAACTACTAATTTTGAGAATGGCAAATTTGGGAATAGTTTTTCAACTTAGAACAAAAACTGTGCTTTTACGGTCACTACAAATAATTTGACCAGCTAAAACAGTACAGATTTGGTTGAATATAAATGTCAGGCCTATTTTTTAGGCGCTGGATGACAGGCTCAACTTGCCCCTGATGTAGTATAGGGCCAAAAAATAACCACACTATTGATGGTTAAAAGCATTTGGGTGACATAGGCTCAGCCTGCACCTGATGTAGTATATGGCCAAAAAATAACCACACTGTTGATGGTTAAATGCACTTGGGTGACACAGGCTCAGCCTGCACCTGATGTAGTATATGGCCAAAAAATAACCACACTGTTGATGGTTAAATGCACTTGGGTGACTCAGGCTCAGCCTGCACCTGATGTAGTATATGGCCAAAAAATATCCACACTGTTGATGGTTAAATGCACTTGGGTGACACAGGCTCAGCCTGCACCTGATGTAGTATATGGCCAAAAAATAACCACACTGTTGATGGTTAAATGCACTTGGGTGACACAGGCTCAGCCTGCACCTGATGTAGGATATAGTACAAAATAACCACACTATTGATGGTTAAATACACTTGGTGATAGCTTGTGCTGGCGCACCACAAGCCACAAAATGGCCGCCGATCACCCCAGAAAAAAGTGATATAAAAACGCTCTGGGCAGCCTAAAAAAAGTGAGCAATTCAATATCAGCACTTCAATGATCCACAGCTGGAGATCGATCACTGAATTAAGTCTTTTGGAGGAGTTAATCTGCCTAATCTCGCCCTAACATCGCAGCAGCAACCTCTCCCTATGCTTGAATCAGCAGAGTGACATGCAGCGCTACGTGACCCAAGCTTATATAGAGGCTGGGTCACATGCTGCACTGGCCAATCACAGCCATGCCAATAGTAGGCAAGGCTGTGATGGCCTCTTGGGGCAAGTAGTATGACGCTTGTTGATTGGCTGCTTTGCAGCCTTTCAAAAAGCGCCAAGAAAGCACCGAACCCGAACCCGGACTTTTACGAAAATGTTCGTGTTCGGGTCCGTGTCACGGACACCCCAAAATTCGGTACGAACCCGAACTATACAGTTCGGGTTCGCTCATCCCTATTAGAGTTAAGCAAACACCTGGATGTTCGGGTTCGAGAAGTTCGGCCGAACTTCCCGGAAATGTTCGGGTTCGGGATCCGAACCCGACCCGAACTTCGTCCCGAACCCAAACCCCATTGAAGTCAATGGGGACCCGAACTTTTCGGCACTAAAAAGGCTGTAAAACAGCCCAGAAAAGAGCTAGAGGGCTGCAAAAGGCAGCAACATGTAGGTAAACCCCCTGCAAACAAATGTGGATAGGGAAATTAATTAAAATAAAAATAAAATATATAAAAATAAACCAATATCAATTGGAGAGAGGTCCCATAGCAGAGAATCTGGCTTCACGTCAGCAGAGAATCAGTCTTCATGCCATAGCAGAGAATCTGGCTTCACATCACCCACCACTGTAACAGTCCATTGTCATATATTTAGGCCCCGGCACCCAGGCAGAGGAGAGATGTCCCGTAACAGAGAATCTGGCTTCATGTCAGCAGAGAATCAGTCTGCATGTCATAGCAGAGAATCAGGCTTTACGTCACCCAACACTGGAACAGTCCATTGTCAGATATTTAGGCCCAGGCACCCAGGCAGAGGAGAGAGGTCCCGTAACAGAGAATCTGGCTTCATGTCAGCAGAGAATCGGTCTGCATGTCATAGCAGAGAATCAGGCTTCACGTCACCCACCACTGGAACAGGCCACTGTCACATATTTAGGCCCAGGCACCCAAGCAGAGGAGAGAGGTCCCGTAACAGAGAATCTGGCTTCATGTCAGCACAGAATCAGTCTTCATGTCATAGCAGAGAATCAGGCTTCACGTCACCCACCACTGGAACAGGCCACTGTCACATATTTAGGCCCAGGCACCCAGGCAGAGGAGAGAGGTCCCATAACAGAGATTCAGGCTTCATGTCAGCAGAGAATCAGTCTTCATGTCATAGCAGAGAATCAGGCTTCACGTCACCCACCACTGGAACAGGCCACTGTCACACATTTAGGCCCCGACACCCAGACAGAGGAGAGGTTCATTCAACTTTGGGTTGCCCCGCAATATAATGGTAAAATGAAAATAAAAATATGATTGAATGAGGAAGTGCCCTGGAGTACAATAATATATTGTTAAGGGGAGGTAGTTAATGTCTAATCTGCACAAGGGATGGACAGGTCCTGTGGGATCCATGCATGGTTAATTTTTATGAACGTCAGCTTGTCCACATTGGCTGTAGACAGGCGGCTGCATTTGTCTGTAATGACGCCCCCTGCCGTGCTGAATACACGTTCAGACAAAACGCTGGCCGCCGGGCAGGCCAGCACCTCCAAGGCATAAAAGGCTAGCTTTGGCCACGTGGACAATTTGGAGACCCAGAAGTTGAATGGGGCCGAACCATCAGTCAGTACGTGGAGGGGTGTGCACAGGTACTGTTCCACCATGTTCCGTATCAGGTGGTGGTGCAGTTAGCTGTGGCGTGGTGACAAAACTTTTCCACATCTCTGCCATGCTAACCCTGCCCTCAGAGGAGCTGGCCGTGACACAGCTGCGTTGGCGACCTCTTGGCGACCTCTTGCTCCTCCTCTGCCTTCGCCTTGGGCTTCCACTGGTTCCCCTGTGACATTTGGGAATGCTCTCAGTAGCGCGTCTACCAACGTGCACTTGTACTCGCGCATCTTCCTATCACGCTCCAGTGTAGGAAGTAAGGTGGGCACATTGTCTTTGTACCGGGGATCCAGTAGGGTGGCAACCCAGTAGTCCGCACACGTTAAAATGTGGGCAACTCTGCTGTCGTTGCGCAGGCACTGCAGCATGTAGTCGCTCATGTGTGCCAGGCTGCACAGAGGTAACGACAAGCTGTCCTCTGTGGGAGGCGTATCGTCATCGTCTTGTGTTTCCCCCCAGCCACGCACCAGTGATGGGCCCGAGCTGCTTTGGGTGCCACCCCGCTGTAAACATGCTTCATCCTCATCCTCCTCCACCTCATCCTCGTCCTCCAGTAGTGGGCCCTGTCTGGCCACATTTGTACCTGGCCTCTGGTGTTGCAAAAAACCTCCCTCTGAGTCACTTCGAAGAGACTGGCCTGAAAGTGCTAAAAATGACCCCTCTTCCTCCTCTTCCTCCTGGGCCACCTCCTCTTCCATCATCGTGTTTTCTCAAGGAGACAAAGAAGTGGTATTGTAACGCTGATAACGGCGTCATCGCCACTGGCCATGTTGGTGGAGTACTCAAAACAGCGCAACAGGGCACACAGGTCTCGCATGGAGGCCCAGTCATTGGTGGTGAAGTGGTGCTGACCCGTGCGTGCTGCAGCTGAAACTCCACTATGGCCTGCTGCTGCTCGCACAGTCTGTCCAGCATGTGCAAGGTGGAGTTCCACCTGGTGGGCACATTGCAAATGAGGCGGTGAGCGGGAAGTCCGAAGTTACGCTGTAGCGCAGACAGGCGTGCAGCGGCAGGATGAGAACGCCGGAAGCGCGAACAGACGGCCCGCACTTTATGCAGCATCTCTGACATGTCGGGGTAGTTGCGAATGAACTTCTGCACCACCAAATTCAGCACATGTGCCAGGCAAGGGATGTGCGTCAAACCGGCTAGTCCCAGAGCTGCAACGAGATTTCGCCCATTATCGCACACCACCAGGCCGGGCTTGAGGCTCACCGCTGTCGGCCAGCAAACACTTGTCGGTCTGTTGTTCTATACCCCGCCACAACTTCTGTGCGGTGTGGGGCCTGTCCCCCAAACATATGAGTTTCAGAACGGCCTGCTGACGTTTACCCCGGGCTGTGCTGAAGTTGGTGGTGAAGGTGTGTGGCTGACTGGATGAGCAGGTGGAAGAAGAGGAGGAGGAAGCTGAGTAGGAGGAGGAGGAGACAGGAGGCAAAGAATGTTGCCCTGCGATCCTTGGCGGCGGAAGGACGTGCGCCAAACAGCTCTCCGCCTGGGGCCCAGCCGCCACTACATTTACCCAGTGTGCAGTTAGGGAGATATAGCGTCCCTGGCCGTGCTTACTGGTCCACGTATCTGTGGTTAGGTGGACCTTGCCACAGATGGCGTTGCGCAGTGCACACTTGATTTTATCGGACACTTGGTTGTGCAGGGAAGGCACGGCTCTCTTGGAGAAGTAGTGCCGGCTGAGAACAACATACTGTGGGACAGCAAGCGACATGGGCTGTTTGAAGCTGTGTGTGTCCACCAGCCTAAATGACAGCATTTCATAGGCCAGTAGTTTAGAAATGCTGGCATTCAGGGCCAGGGATCGAGGGTGGCTAGGTGGGAATTTACGCTTTCTCTCAAATGTTTGTGAGATGGAGAGCTGAACGCTGCCGTGTGACATGGTTGAGATGCTTGGTGACGCAGGTGGTGGTGTTGGTGGTACATCCCATGTTTGCTGGGCGGCAGGTGCCAACGTTCCTCCATAGGCGGAGGAAGAGGCCGAGGCGGCGGCAGCAGCAGAAGAGGCCGAGGCGGCAGCAGCAGAAGAGGTAGCAGGGGGAAACTGAGTGACTTCCTTGTTTTTAAGGTGTTTACTCCACTGCAGTTCATGCTTTGCATGCAGGTGCCTGGTCATGCAGGTTGTGCTAAGGTTCAGAACGTTAATGCCTCGCTTCAGGCTCTGATGGCACAGCGTGCAAACCACTCGGGTCTTGTCATCAGCACATTGTTTAACGAAGTGCCATGCCAGGGAACTCCTTGAAGCTGCCTTTGGGGTGCTCGGTCCCAGATGGCGGCGGTCAGTAGCAGGCGGAGTCTCTTGGCGGCGGGTGTTCTGATTTTGCCCACTGCTCCCTCTTTGTCTTTTGCTACGCTGTTGGCTCGGTCTCACCACTGCCTCTTCCTTCGAACTGTGAAAGTCAGTGGCACGACCTTTATTCCATGTGGGGTCTAGGACCTCATCGTCCCCTGCATCGTCTTCCACCCAGTCTTGATCCCTGACCTTTTGTTCAGTCTGCACACTGCAGAAAGACGCAGCAGTTGGCACCTATGTTTCATCATCATCAGAGACGTGCTGAGGTGGTATTCCCATGTCCTCATCATCAGGAAAAATAAGTGGTTGTGCGTTAGTGCATTCTATCTCTTCCACCCCTGGGGAAGGGCTAGGTGGATGCCCTTGGGAAACCCTGGCAGCAGAGTCTTCAAACAGCATAAGAGACTGCTGCATAACTTGAGGCTCAGACAGTTTCCCTGATATGCATGGGGGTGATGTGACAGACTGATGGGCTTGGTTTTCATGCGCCATCTGTGCGCTTTCTGCAGAAGACTGGGTGGGAGATAATGTGAACGTGCTGGATGCACTGTCGGCCACCCAATTGACTAATGCCTGTACCTGCTCAGGCCTTACCATCCTTAGAACGGCATTGGGCCCCACCAAATATCCCTGTAAATTCTGGCGGCTACTGGGACCTGAGGTAGTTGGTACACTAGGACGTGTGGCTGTGGCAGAACGGCCACGTCCTCTCCCAGCACCAGAGGGTCCACTAACACCACCACGACCATGTCCACGTCCGCGTCCCTTACTAGTTGTTTTCCTCATTGTTACCGTTCACCACAATAAGAAAAATATTATTCGGGCCAATGTATTGAATTAAAATTCAGGCCTTTTTTTTAAAGACACCTAACACTGTCTGGCTATCTATTTAGGTACCGTATTACACTAATACAGGCACACAAGTAATGACAGATTTGGTTGAATATAAATGTGAGGCCTATTTTTTACGTGCTGTGTGACAGATATACCTTTAATCACAGAATTAGACTTGTATCTGCACTGTAGCGTGTGTGTTAAGTTTTTCAGAATGACACTATCAGCACCTTGAATCTAAGATATCCTTTTTGGTATAGATTTAAAGTAGGCCTGATATAGCAGAAACTACTAATTTTGAGAATGGCAAATTTGGGAATAGTTTTTCAACCCAGAACAAAAACTGTGCTTTTACGGTCACTACAAATAATTTGACCAGCTAAAACAGTACAGATTTGGTTGAATATAAATGTGAGGCCTATTTTTTACGCGCTGTTTGACAGATATACCTTTAATCACAGAATTAGACTTGTATCTGCACGGTAGCGTGTGTGTTAAGTTTTTCAGAATGACACTATCAGCACCTTCAATCTAAGATATCCTTTTTGGGATAGATTTAAAGTAGGCCTGATATAGCAGAAACTACTAATTTTGAGAATGGCAAATTTGGGAATAGTTTTTCAACCCAGAACAAAAACTGTGCTTTTACGGTCACTACAAATAATTTGACCAGCTAAAACAGTACAGATTTGGTTGAATATAAATGTGAGGCCTATTTTTTACGCGCTGTGTGACAGATATACCTTTAATCACAGAACTAGACTTGTATCTGCACGGTAGCGTGTGTGTTAAGTTTTTCAGAATGACACTATCAGCACCTTCAATCTAAGATATCCTTTTTGGGATAGATTTAAAGTAGGCTTGATATAGCAGAAACTACTAATTTTGAGAATGGCAAATTTGGGAATAGTTTTTCAACCCAGAACAAAAACTGTGCTTTTACGGTCACTAAATATAACTTGACCAGCTAAAACTGTACTGATTTGGAGGAATAGAAATGTCAGGCCTATTTTTTAGGCGCTGGGTGACAGGCTCAACCTGCCCCTGATGTAGTATATGGCCAAAAAATAACCACACTATTGATGGTTAAATGCACTTGGGTGACACAGGCTCAGCCTGCACCTAATGTAGTATATGGCCAAAAAATAACCACACTATTGATGGTTAAATGCACTTGATGAAAGCTTGACCCTGATGTAGGATATAGCAAAAAATAACCACACTATTGATGGTTAAATGCACTTGGGTGACACAGGGTCAGCCTGCACCTGATGTAGTATATGGCCAAAAAATAACCACACTATTGATGGTTAAATGCACTTGGGTGACACAGGCTCAGCCTGCACCTAATGTAGGATATAGCAAAAAATAACCACACTATTGATGGTTAAATGCACTTGGTGGTAGCTTGTGCTGGCGCACCACAAGCCACAAAATGGCCACAGATCACCCTAGAAAAAAATGATATAAAAACGCTCTGGGCAGCCTAAAAAAAGTGAGCAATTCAATATCAGCACTTCAATGATCCACAGCTGGAGATCGATCACTGAATTAAGTCTTTTGGAGGAGTTAATCTGCCTAATCTCGCCCTAACATCGCAGATGCAACCTCTCCCTACACTTGTATCAGCAGAGTGACGTGCAGCGCTACGTGACCCAAGCTTATATAGAGGCTGGGTCACATGCTGCACTGGCCAATCACAGCCATGCCAATAGTAGGCAAGGCTGTGATGGCCTCTTGGGGCAAGTAGTATGACGCTTGTTGATTGGATGCTTAGCAGCCTTTCAAAAAGCGCCAAGAAAGTGCCGAACACCAAACCCGACCACGGACTTTTACGAAAATGTTCGGGTTCGGGTCCGTGTCACGGACACCCCAAAATTCGGTACGAACCCGAACTATACAGTTCGGGTTCGCTCATCCCTACTGTAGATCTCACTAATTTCAAATCTTTCTGTCTTTTAAAAGCTTTTGGGTACTTACAAAAGCGATTTTCCAGTCCTGCACTATCTGTCCCTTCCTGATGACGCCTGTCCCTGATACTGCTGAATTTAACCCCTGTTAAAAAAAAAAAAAATGGTGAAACACATACTGTAGTCCTTAAAAGGACTGTTTGGTCTTTTAATTGTTTTTTTAGAGTTAAATCTGTGAATTTCCAGCAAAACGCTATCTGTCCCTGCCTACTGTCTGCTCTCCCTGACGCTGAATGATCCGAGCGTGGGACATCGGCTCCTATATAACCTTATATCACGTGTTCCAGCCAGTTAATCAGTGTAAGGCCGAATGCACGCGGCCGTGAGCGGTCTGTGGTAACACGGCCTGGATTCCTGCTGAGAGTAGGGGCGCACGGCGTCATTGGTTGCTATGAACGTTGATTGGCTGCTTAGGAGGCACCAAATGTGTGGGGAGGAGACTCGAGCAATGCGACAAGCACACGTGGTATTCGGCTGAATACCGCCACGTACCGAGCATAGCGATGCTTGAGCCGAACCAGTACTCGGCCGAGCATGCCCGCTCATCACTAGTTCTAAAGCATTTTTTGGCTTGTATTAGTGGGAAAAAAGGGCTTATTAGCCGTTGTATGGTGAAGTGAGAAAATTACAGCCCTTTTTGGCGTGTATTAGTGACACAAATATATATATATATTATTTGCCGTTCAGCGGTGCAGTTATATGTACTAAAGCCTTTTGTGGAGTGTATAAGTGGAAAAAAGTAAGGGCCTATTTTCCGTTTAGTGGTGCAGTTATATGTTCTAAAGCCCTTTTTGGCGTGTATTAGTGGCACAAAAAAAATTATTTGCCGTTGTGTGGTGAAGTGAGAAAATTACAGCCCTTTTTGGCGTTTATTAGTGGCAAAAAATATATATTTGCCATTGAGCGGTGCAGTTATATGTTCTAAAGCCATTTTTGGAGTGTATTAGTGGGGAAAAAAAGGGCTTATTAGCCAATGTGTGGTGAAGTGAGAAAATTACAGATTTTTTTGGGGTGTTTTAATTTCCTTTTTATTTATTTGATCTAACAGTATGTCAGACAGAGATGTGCCAGGCCCTGCACAGGGGAGTGGCAGAGGCCTAAATGTTTCTGGCGAAGGCACAGGTCACAGTAAAGTAAGGGGGCTTGGCAGCAGGGGTCACAGTGAGAGGCCTGAGCTCCCGGTGTCATCTAGCGGTCGTGTCTTGACCAGCAACCCGGCGTTTCTTGAATGGTTGACTGGGTCATCCACTTTGCCCCAAGTTACATCAGACAACCCCAGCCAAGAGTCGGTGGAAGGGGTGCATGGGAATACAGTGTATTCAATAGTGATGAGTGGCAGGGGCAATATTCAAATTTGCAATATTTTGCAAATATTTTGTAGCATATTTGTCATATATTAGTGAATTTGCAAACTCGAAATTATATTCTTGATTGCGAAAATAGGCAATGTATTATTCACGTAATGCGTGCAAAATATCGGCGTGGGATGGGCAACTTTTCTATTGGTTGCTAGGGATGTTGCTAAGCTGTGACAAAGCCTTCTCGTTGGCCCACAAGCTAGAAGAAGGGAGGGACAATCACCTGAAATTTCATTACGAATATATTGCACTATATATCCTAAAAATTTGCTTTTCGAATATTCGTGCTCAACACTAGTATTCAATACACCATAAAAGCCACATTTAAAGTGCCTTTATGTTAAGTTGCTTTCCTCTGGTGGAGTAGAGAAGTCAGGGGAAATCCAGGCCTTGTTCATTTTGATAAGAGTCAAACTGTCAGCATTTTCAGTTGACAGGCGGATGCGCTTATCAGTTATGCCCCCAGCAGCACTAAATACTCGCTCTGACAAAACGCTGGCGGCAAAGCAGGCCAGCACCCCCAAGGCGTAGAGCGCAAGTTCGTGCCACATGTCCAGCTTGGACACCCTATAGTCGTAAGGCACAGAAGGATCACTGAGGATGCTGACATGGTCTACTATGTACTCCTTCACCATCTTCCAAAACTTTTAACTCCTTGTGACACTAGGCCACGCATCAAGGTGAGGGTGCTGGTGGGGTGTCATGAAACTGTCCCAGGCCTTGGAGAGTGTTGCCCTGCCTCTGTTGGAACTGCTGTGTGTTCCCCTCCTCGGTTGCATAAGTAACTATGTACTCTGCCGCTAGCGTTGTCAGATGGAAATTTTTGGAGCAATTTTTCAACAAGGATCTTATGGTATTACACCATTTTGCTAGTCCTCTCCACCACAGGAATGAGAGATGAGAAGTTCTCTTTGTAGCGGGGGTCGAGAAGGGTGAACAGCCAGTAATCAGTGTTTGCCAAAATGCATATAACGCGAGGGTCAAGGAAAGGCAGCATAACATAAAGTCAGCCATGTGTGCCAGAGTCCCAACAGACAAAACTTCGCTGTCCTCATCAGGAGGATGACTCTCAATCTCCTCCTCATCTTCCTCCTCTTCTGCCCATCCACGCTAAACAGATGGAATAAACCTGCTATGGGTACTACCCTCTGTAGTGGAGGCAACGGTCGCCTACTCCTCCTCCTCTTCATCAACATCCAATTTGCGCTGAGAAGACAAACTAAGGGTGATCTGGTTATTACCCTGTGTACTGTCTTCCCCCATTTCCACCTCTTCCACATGCAAAATGTCCGCCTTCATTGTGAGCAGCAAGCTTTTCAGTAGACACAGAACTGGGAAGGTTACACTGATAATAGTGGCACCGCCGCTCACCATCTTTGTTGATTCCTCAAAGTTGCATAAAACCTCACAGAAGTCAGACATCCATGCCCACTAGTCGCTTGTGAAGAGCGGAAGCTGACTGGAAAGGTCACAACCATGTTGCAGCTAGTATTCCACTACTGCACTCTGCTGCTCACAAAGCCTGGCTAACATGTGGAATGTGGAGTTCCATCGCGTGCTCACGTCGCACAACAGTCGGTAAGCTGGCAATTGCAAGCGCTGCTGCAGCGTTGCTAGACTGGCGGCAGCTGTAGATTACTTGGATGTGGATGTGCAAACGTTATGCAGGAGATGTAGCGCAGGTAAAGTCGCTGTCACCAGCGGCGAAAAAATTAAGCTGAATATCACAGATATTTAGGATGCTTAAACGTTATACAGGAGTTGTAGCGCAAGCAATGTCGCTGTCACCAGCGGTGAAAAAATTACACTGAATGTCACTGATATTTAGGATGTGCAAACGTTATACAGGAGATGTAGCACAGGTAATGTCGCTTTCACCAGCGGCGAAAAAATTACACTGAATGTCACCGATATTAAGGATGCGCAAACATTATACAGGAGATGCAGTGCAGGTAATGTCGCTGTCAGCAGTGGCCAAACAATTGCGCTGAATGTCACAGATATTTAGGATGCGCAAATATAACATAACAGAGGTTGTGTCACTGTCAGAAGCGGCCAAACAGTTGCACGCAATTTAGCGCAGGTTGCGCTAATAATATATATTGCAGCCAGATAAAACAATAGTCCTTAAAAGGACTTTTGGGTCTCTAACACATTTCAACAATAAACCCTGCCTAAAAAAATATACCAATTCCTGTCCCTACACTATCTGTCCCTTCTACTGCAGCTCTCCCTGACTAAGACTGAGCCGAACCACGTGTCATCGAGTGCTATATAGCACCCGATGAAGTGTTCCGGCCAGCCAATCACTGTAATGCCAGTAACCAACATGGCTATGGCATTACAGTGAGTGCCAGTACTCCCCCGCACGTTTATTGGCTGCGTAGCAGCCAACAAACTTGTGGGGAGGAGACTCGAGCATGCTCACCCAACACTACTTAGTATGTGCAGGTCTCACAGCCGCTGCAACAGAACGGTAAAAAGCAGTATAACATGTAGTAAGCACTGCAGGGATCATGTCTAAGACATGTAAGATGTCCGGGGGGTCCCGAACATTGTGGACAAGGTCCGAGATTAGAGTTATCCATGTGTTCAATACTGGATGTTATTGATGGCCAGCTCTGTGATGAATCCTAGCACTCGGATTAGGTAGTCCTTACTGAGGAAATTTTTCTTCACAATGCGCTGATGCCACAGATGCCGTCACCTTGACGAGCTGGGTTGCTGATAAGTGGATTCTAAAGTGTCTGAATAAATTTGAGCAAAGACATTGGAATAAATTTTCCACTTCTTAAAACGTGACCTCATCCTTTGATTTAAGAATATCATTCCATAAAGTCTTGAAGTCCTCTGCGTGGATGACATAAGAAATGTCCATACGAGGTTCAACGGGCGCAGAGAAAACAAGCTCTGTGGCTGACACTGATCCAGGCACGTCATACCTAGTGTTGAGCCCTAGTACCGAGCACCAGAGCACAATGGAAGTCAATGGGAGAACCCGAGCATTAAACCAGGTGCCCCCTGCTCTGAAGAGGGGAGGGTGTCTGGTTCACAGAAAAAGGTCAGAAATTGATGGAAACACCACTGAAATGGTTTGGAAACACCATGGGGAGGATGTCTGGATGCATCTTGGACTCCCAGGTCGTTGCTGGGAATAAGATTTTCCGAGTAGTACACAAATTTTACAGACTGACAATAATGCGCACAAAACCGAAGATAAAATCAATTTTAGAGGAAAAATTGTTAGGAAACATTCTTTCCTGTATGTTTACTTGTATATAATGTGCAAGTGCTGCCAAAAATTACAAGGAAGAGGCACTCCGATACAACCTGTATATCACATAAAGGATGGCCTCATTCACATTGTGGTACAATTGTTCATGTAGTGGGACTCCAACACTCATAAAGTGTAACGGGGTTCCGAAGGTGCACTCGGTCCCCCATTACCCGCAGACCTGTTGCTTAGCTTTGGGAATGAGGATCTGTGTTTGACCTCATTCCCAGGGCGCCTTTACTGCTGGGAGACTCCCTGCTCCTAAGTCTGCCTTGAGCGCCGAGCTGATCACTCGGTGCTCAACTGGTTGGTCTGTCGGTCATGTGACGCTGGCCACGTCACATGACCCTCACTCCCCACTATAAATACAGGCAGCCTGCTAGTCACAGGTTGCCTGTTAATTTCTAGGTTCCTGGCTATTTGTTGGACTACTGAAGACTCACCTGATTCCGTTCCCTGACGATCCTTTGCCTGCTCCTCCTGTACTGCGCATCCGTCCTGGTATTGTGACCTCGGCTCCCACCTGACTACTCTCTTAGGACTCCTCTTGTACTTCTCTGCTCTCCTGGTATTTGACCCCGGCTTCTCCTGACCATTCTTTGCTTAAACCTTTGTACTGCGTAGCTCTCTTGGTTCTGACCCGGTCCGTTCATGTTCCGTATTTTGTCTTGTCTGTCTTCCCTGCACGTATCCTAAGTTAGGGACTGTCGTCCAGTTGTCCCCTGTCATCAGGACTTGTGAGGCAAGTAGGCAGGGCCAGGGGTGAGGGTGGAGCGCAGTGGTCACTATCCCTCCCTCTGTGTGTGTGTGTGTGGACGTGACCGTTACATAAAGCCTATGACGAACCAGACAGGGCCCTGGTAGCCGAGACTGCCCTTAGGGCACTGGTTCAGGGCCATCTCCCTGCGGAGGAGTATTGCACCCAATTCAGACGGTGGTGTGTCCCCTCAAGATGGAATGAACCAGCCTTGAAGAGTCAGTTTAGGTCTGGTCTATCTGATAATTTAAAAGATCTATTAGTCAATTATCAAATTCCTGAGACCTTAGAGGAGATGATGACCCTAGTTGTCCGACTTGACAGACGAGTTAGAGAGAGACGACAAGAACGACAGTTCTGTTCTCAGATGGTGGTCCAGCAAGAGTCCTTTTCCAGGGACAACACTGAGGTCTCCACCGAGGAACCCATGCAGGTTGGCATGACCCGGGGTAATCTTCGTCGCAGACGCGGAGAGTGCTTCTACTGTGGAGATCCTGACCATTGGATCAACAAGTGTCCTAAGAGGGTCCTCTCTGACAAGTCTCCTAAGGCAAGACAACCTAAAGACCAGGTACACCCTGATTTTTCTAAATGTAAGCTTTTGGTACCCATAACAATTTCTCTGGGGGTTAATAAGTGGCCGGGTAAGGCCTTTATTGATTTCGGTTCAGCGGCCAGCTTTATTGACTTTGAGTTTGCTAGTAAATTAAGTATTCCAATGTTTGCTTTACCTACACCTATCCATGTCATGGCTATTGATGCTACTCCCCTGATTGGTGGTACGGTGAGGTCATGTACCTCTGAAATTTCTCTGACCGTGGGTGTGTGCCACTCTGAGAGATGTTCTCTTCTAGTCCTGGAGAACCTACCGGTTGAGGTGTTACTAGGGTTGCCTTGGCTCCGTTTACATAACCCCAAAATTGATTGGTCCAAAGGAGAGTTGGTGAAATGGGGACCTAAGTGTGACTCATGCTTGTCCGTGGTCCAGGCTGGGGTTTCAGTAAGGTCTAATACATTACCCTCTGTTATTAAAGAATATTCTGATGTGTTTTCGTCCCCTACTCCAGAGGTTCTACCCCCCCATAGACCTTATGATTGTGCCATAGAGCTAAAAGAGGGTGCCGGATTTCCTAAAGGACGAATTTATAATCTTTCAGGGCCCGAACGCAAGGCTATGGAAGATTATATTAAGGAGAGCCTTGCTAAAGGGCATATTAGACCTTCAGTCTCTCCTATGGGAGCAGGGTTTTTCTTTGTTAAAAAGAAGGATGGTGGTCTTAGGCCTTGTATTGATTACCGGAGATTAAATAAAATCACTGTCCAAAATAGATACTGTCTCCCATTGATTCCGGATTTATTTAACCAGGTTTTGGGGGCAACCTGGTTTTCCAAGATTGACCTGAAAGGGGAATACAATCTAATCCGAATCAAGGAGGGAGATGAATGGAAGACAGCATTCAATACTCTGATAGCACACTTTGAATATCAGGTGATGCCTTTTGGACTCAGCAATGCCCCAGCTGTGTTCCAAAACTTAATGAACAATATTCTTAGGGAGTTCTTAGGTAAATGTATTATTGTCTATCTGGATGACATTTTGATATTCTCTCCTGATTTCGAATCTCATGTGTCTCATGTCAAACAAGTATTAGAGGTGTTAAGGGAGAACCAGCTATCCGCTAAGCAAGAGAAATGTGTCTTTGGTGTACAGGAGATACTGTTTCTAGGGCACGTTTTGACTCCTCACGCCTTTAAGATGGATCCTGGTAAGGTTTTAGCAATTAAGGAATGGGTAAGGCCTTCATCCTTAAAGGCTTTACAACGGTTTTTGGGTTTCGCTAATTACTACCGTAAATTTATCATGAATTTTTCTGTAATTGCTAAGCCATTGAACGACCTTACTAAGAAAGGGGCGGATTTGGAGTATTGGTCTACCAAGGCCATTTCTTCATTTGAAACATTAAAAAAGGCATTTAGTAGCGCTCCCATTCTGATCCAGCCTGATCAGGAGAGACCCTTTATTGTGGAGGTGGATGCGTCCGAGGACGGCGCAGGAGCAGTCCTTTCACAAGGTCCTGCTACCCGCACTAACCGGAGACCGTGTGCCTTCTTCTCTAGGAAATTCTCTCCCACGGAGAGAAACTACGAGGTAGGGAATAGGGAGCTGCTAGCTATTAAATGGGCATTTGAGGAGAAGAGGCATTTTTTGGAGGGGGCAGGGCATCGAGTAACTGTTGTCACTGATCATAAAAACCTAATGTTTCTCGAGTCGGCTAAGAGGTTGAATCCCCGACAAGCCCGATGGGCTCTGTTTTTTACCCGTTTTGATTTCTCCATTATGTTCAGGCCGGGAAGTAAAAATGTGAAGGCAGACGCATTATCTCGGAGCTTCCATGCTTTTCAACCCACTGAGACGCCTCCTGAATCCATCCTACCAGCAAACATCTTCTTAGCGGCTCTAACCCAGGATTTCTCGGCTCGCATTAAGGCTGAACAACATCTGGCACCGGCATCCACCCCAACAGATAAGTTGTTTGTCCCCGTACAATTTCATCTCCAGCTGTTGGGTGAGTGTCACGATTCTGCCTTTTGTGGACATCCGGGTGTTGAGGGCACTAAGGATCTGGTTTCTAGATCTTATTGGTGGCCCACTCTGACCAGGGAGGAAGTCCTACATGTCAGCCTGTGAGGTTTTTGCCAGGTCTAAGACACCTAGGACTCGCCCTGCTGGTAACCTACGACCCCTACCCATTCCCAGTAGACCCTGGTCCCATATATTGAAGGATTTTATAACTGACCTACCGCTGGCGGAGAGTAAGACTGTGGTTTGGGTAGTGGTCGATAGGTTTAGCAAGATGGTTCATTTCATTCCACTGTCTAAACTTCCGAATGCTAAAACCCTGGCGTCTATTTTTGAGAGAGAGATTGTTCGTTTACATGGCATCCCGGAAAATATTGTTTCTGACAGGGGTGTGCAGTTTGTGTCCAAATTCTGGAGGGCCTTCTGTCAAAGATGTAAAATTTTGTTGTCTTTTTCTTCCGCCTACCATCCTGAGAGTAATGGGCAGACTGAACGCCTTAATAAGTCTGTGGAACAATTCCTGAGGTTGTATGTTGCTGATGACAAGCAATTATGGGTCAAATTCCTTCCGTTGGCTGAATTTGCTTTGAATAACCGTGTCAATTCTTCTGCTGGGGTCTCCCCTTTCTTTTGTAACCATGGTTTTCATCCCCGTTTTCATTCTAGGTCGTCCGTCTCCTCCTCTAACCCTGAAGCTGATAAATTCTTCTCCGAACTGTGCACAGTTTGGGCCCGGGTTCAATCGAACCTAGAAAAGGCTCAAAGTTCTCAAAAACTCAAGGCCGATAGGAAACGTTCAAGGGGGGTGAACTTTCAGGTTGGGGATAAGGTGTGGTTGTCCTCCAGGAATCTATCTCTCAAGGTGGCTTCTAGAAAATTTGCTCCTCGTTTTATTGGACCATATAAGATCACGGAGGTGATTAACCCGGTATCATTTAGGTTGGAGCTGCCCGAGTCATTCCACATTCATAATGTGTTCCATAAATCTCTACTTAAAAAATATTTTGAACTGGTAGTACCATTGAAAGCTTCACCTCCACCGGTTCTTGTTAATGATGCTGTCGAGTATGTCGTGTCTAAAATAGTGGATGTCAGGAAGGTGCATAATTCCTCGCAGTACCTGATTCACTGGAAGGGGTATGGACTTGAGGAGAGATCTTGGGTACCTGCCAGGGAGGTTCATGCTCCTAGACTGGTTCGTAAATTTCATTTAGAACACCCTGAAAAGCCATCGCCTGAAGTCTTGGGTCCGGTACTGTAACGGGGTTCCGAAGGTGCACTCGGTCCCCCATTACCCGCAGACCTGTTGCTTAGCTTTGGGAATGAGGATCTGTGTTTGACCTCATTCCCAGGGCGGCTTTACTGCTGGGTGACTCCCTGCTCCTAAGTCTGCCTTGAGCTCCGAGCTGATCACTCGGTGCTCAACTGGTTGGTCTGTCGGTCATGTGACGCTGGCCAAGATCGGGAGGCAAGTAAATGTCTTTGGTAATACCTCCAATAGATCGTCCTCTGTGTACATCTCGCAGAACCAACTTGTCCACACAATACGGTATTTTGTGCTTGCCTTGGTGAGTGGAGGCTTTGATGAAATCTGAATGAGCACAGCTAGTGGATCTCTGTCCTTTCCTTTGGGTCCAGGTAAACAGGAAAATTTGGCTTTTGGGTTCAGCTCTAGGCCGACTTCAATGACAAGACCCTTCTGCTTATCGGCAGCTATGTGGGCAGAGAGGTGCTTGGAATTCTCTTTCAGTCTGGTGTTTAAAAAAATATACATCGGTGTCACGCTGTACAGAGTCCATTGTTTTTGATAGAGCAAAGCAGCCTGTGCCGGATCAAGAGTTTCCTCCAAGGGGGTGCACTGCGGGATTTTTCTTTTAGACAAGCTTCGCAATACAGACTATTGAAGTGCAGAGGTCAAGCTTCTGGGAGGATACCTGGAGCTGTAAAAATGACTGCTCCTTTGTGCCGATTCTGGCAGTTAACACCCCATCGGTTGGTGTTTGCATATCCTTGCGATAAATTATGTTCCCATTCACTGACTGTAAACAGAGATATTGACAAACTCTGTCCCCATCTTTCTAGGCGCCACGACCAGTCCTTTGACTAGCCAGATTTACCAGCATCTGTTCCAGGACATGAAGCAGTGGAATGACATCGTTCATCCCGTAGTCCTGGCGACTGACAAATAATGTGGCCTCCTCAAAGGGCCTGAGCAAACGGCAGGTGTCATACATGAGCTGCCACTGGCTGACATTGAAGTTACACAGGGGACTACTCCTTGGCTGCTTGGATCATCAAGAAATCGTTTATGGCCTTTCTCTGTTTGTAAAGTCGGTCCAACATATGAAGGGTGGAATTCCAATGGTTGGAAACGTTGCATATCAGCCTATGTTTGGGTATGCTGCTCTGCCGCTGCAGCCCAAGCAGGGTGTGCTTTGCGGTGTACAAGTGCCTGAAGTGCATGCAAAGTTTCCTGGCCATTTTTAGGATGTCTTGCAGATAGGTGGAAGACTTCAGGAACTGCTTGACTACCAGATTGAACACGTGTGCCATGCAGGGCGCATGGCTCAGCCATGCTTGACGCAGCGCCGACATCATGTTCTTCCTGTTGTTGGTCACTATGGTTCCGATTTTCAGTTGTCACTGAGAAAGCCAGGATTCAATTTCTTGCTGAAGGACATGGAGCAGTTCTTCCCCTGTGTGACTCCGCTTGCCCAGGCAAACCAGATACAAAATAGCGTGAGAACCCGTGGTGTTTGGCCGAGCATAGCGAATCTCAAGGCGAACTGGTGTTCAGCAGACCATGCTCGCTCAATACTAATGCCAACAGAACCTGTTCTATTAAGCGCTTATACAAGTAGAGCCCCCCTGACAGAGTGGAGAGGGTGTCAGCAGTAAGTTTGTGTTGACGTCACTGATTATTTTGCCCTTTCTCTGATCCGTCAGAACAATAACCCACAAGAAAAGGATCCTGCCTGTGGAGCATGCGCCTTCACTCGGTCAGCATTTGCTTAATAATCCATCAGTATTGCTAATGCCAAAAAAAACAGGAGTTAATCTAAGACAGAGATGACACATGAATGGAATATTTGCATGTCTTCTGTGTTTTGTACCCCCTGCTTTTGGCTACCAAATCATAAGCAAATTCTGAATTGACCATACAGGCCTTACAGCTGCTACACAGGCAGGATCCGTTGTGCATCTCATTTTTCATTACTTCTGACAGATCAGAAGAAAGGTCAAATAAATGATGATGTCAGCCAGACCGAAAGCCAAAATAGTGGACCAGTTATGAAGTCATTAAATATTTAATAAATGTAATAAAAAAAAATTTATTGTTTCCTAAGACAGGAGAAAATCGGCCAGTCTTCTGGTTATTCGACGTTGTGGTTGCGTTGGAGAAAGCATTCCAAAAACAATATCTCTCCACCTGGAGACGAATCCTGTCAAGATTGATGCAAGTGCGGTATCGGCTGCTCATCGAGTCAGATACTTCTGGGGGAACCTGCCTGACATGAACAGGCCTCTAGTAGCTACAGACAATGACAAGACAAAGCTTCAAGATTTCTTGGAGTCCGGAAGAGTCGCAAAGTTTATCAAGACTCAAACCATAACCACCAGCCTCTGGTCTCTTCGTCAGGGAAAACATCACGAGTTCCCAATCATCATGGAAAAAGCTTAGAGTCAACGTTGAAAAATATATGGCATCAGAGATGTGTGAAGACACCGTCACGATAGGATGGGTATGCCATCCAGGGCAGATTGCATATGTGGGCGACATACAGAATATAACCAGGAAACAGATTGAAGAATGGGGACAATTCATTCTGACAATTAGCGGCAGTCAGTTTAATTAATTATCTGTGGCTAACCCACACCTGAAAGGGCTTTATGGGGACAGTGGACAACTGTTATTTGACTTTCCACGATTACTCAATAAAGTGTTGCTTAAGACAGAAGAGAATTGGCCAGTCTTCTGGTTATTTGAGAACGTGGTTGCGATGGAGAAAGCATTCCAAAAAACAATTTCTCTCCACCTGTAGACGAATCCTGTCAAGATTGATGAAAGTGTGATATCGGCTGCTCATCAAGCCAGATACGTCTGGGGGAACCTGCCTGGCATGAACAGGCCTTTAGTAGCTACAGACAATGAGAAGACGAAGCTTCAAGATTGCTTGGAGCCCGGAAGAGTAGCAAAGTTCATCAAGATTCAAACCATAACTACCAGCCCCTGGTCTTTTCGTCAAGGAAAACATCACGAGTTCCCAGTCATCATGAATGGGAAGGAGGACATCCTGTGGTGCACGGAGATGGAGAGAGTCTTCGGATTCCCCCTGCACTATACGGACGTCTCAGAAATGAACCGCTTCTCCCGACAGAAGCTCCTGGGAAGGTCATGGAGCGTCCTGGTCATCCGGCATCTATTTGCCCCGCTGAAGGATTATTTTGAAAGTGTGTAGAAGCCACATGGGGCCCTCACATGGCAGAATTATCATGGAGACACCTGATTTTATAATATTACATTATTATATAAAGTATATAAAAAATTAAGCCTCTTCATCACCCGGCTCCCAAGTGCGATCAGCTACATCACCATCATCGAGTACTGTCTGCACATCACTGATGTCCTCCTCAACCATCTCTGGGTCAGGAGCCTGACCGCTTGCAAGCAACACCAGCTCCCACACCACTCTCCTCATCACTACTTGTCCGCCTAGTGGAGGAAAGGACAGAGGCAGGTTGAGGACAGGTGACAGTGCAGGGCCTGCTCCCGGGCCATGGCAATGAAGAGTTGTGTCTGACGAACCCACTGACTGTTGGCTGTGGGTGTCTGATGTCACTTGGGAGGAAGTGGATGACTGAGTTAACCAATCAATAAAACGCTAGGTTGCTGGTCAAGACACGACCACTAGATGACACCGGGAGCTCAGGCTTCTCGCTGCGACTCCTGTTGCCATGCCCTCTTACTCTGCTGCGACCTCTGCCTGAGCCAGAAACATTTAGGCCTCTGCCACTCCTCTGTGCATGGCCTGGCACTTCTCTGTCTGACATACTTTTAGCTGAACTAAATAAATTAAAAGCTAATTAAAACACCGCTAAAAGCGACAAATATATTTTTCTTTTTGTAGTGAAATAGGCCACTAAACGCTTTCACCACAAACAACTGCAACAGTGAAGTGCGTATATATTTCTTTCTTTACTGAAATAGGCTACTAAACGCTTTCACCAAATATAACTGCAACAGTGAAGTGCGTATATATATATATACACGCTGGAAAATGTCTGAATCCAAGATGGCCACTGTATTTATAGGGCTGCACGCATGGCATTATGGGTCATCCCGCCTTACCAGATTTCCTTGCCCCGTGTCCTCACATGTGTAGGCCCAATTTTAGCCGCAATTTTAGAAAAAAATTGTGATTCGTTACCACAAAGCGCTTGGAAATTTGCATTCATTGCAAATCAAATTTTTCCTGAAATTCGGATCGAATTCTACTTTGTCAGCTTCGATTCGCTCATCTCTAATTGTGACTTGTGTTTTGGGAAACTGGGTGGTAGACCCAGCTTCTTTTAGTAAAGGACAAACTACTGTGTAGTTAGTGGCTTGACGGCCTAAGATTTGTTTTGTATCTTGTTTTGGAAATGTACACTGATTGCTGTGGAGAGTACACAGTCTTTCTGTGACAAAATATAATAGAGATGAGTATGGCCAGTTTGCACCCAAATCTACAGTGTTGGAGAGGTTTCTTAAGTTGTGCCAACTGGCTAATATGAGAAGACGGTTGTCTCAAATAGCTAAGTGATCCTCTAGTTGTCACCATGTACCTATCTCTGCCTGTTTTCTGACTCCTCAGTGCTCCGTGCCAGTGTCTCTGATCCTCGTAGGTCAACTGTCAACCACATATGGCCTACTCCGAGAGGTAATGGCCTGGTGGTCCACCTGCAGCAAAGTCCAGATCTGTATAGGGGTTAAAGGGTGAACACCAGGGCACTACCGGGATAATGCCCTTAGGATTAGCCCAAAGTCGAACCTGTTGGTTTACGTAGTGGGTCCAGACCTATTGCCATAAAATATGCAATGGAGAAATTCAATCAGAGTTCAAGAAAAAACTTCCTTCCTAGGAACACAAATGTTATCACAAGGCAGCAGGGGGTGAGTGGTGGGTCCGGGCCACTGGGAAGACAGAAGAAAAGTGAATGAAGTGGCGTACATGCTTTCTAAGCAGAGCAGGGCTGTGGCAGGCACAGGCTGTCAATATAACAGTATGTAGCTTAACCACTTGTCTTTGGGTATATTAACTTCATTTGAAAAAGAGACAAAATCTTTCAAAAGCATATTATTTACAAAAATATGACAACATGAAAATGTATTTTTGAATACTTTACCAAATATGGAGTTGAAATGTTCCTCATTAATACAATGTGTTAATTGCATGAGTTAAACTCTAAAGTCAACATTAAAGAAATCAATCTTGTTGAAGCAGATTCCGCATGAAAATAGCTTGGGGTAGGGTTAGCAGACGGAGATGTGTTTTTTAGCAAGAGTTGTGCTTTTGAAAATCTAAAATGTCAAAGTCAATAAAATGTGGGTAAGTGGCATGTCAGCCAAATGTCAATAGAGATTGGTCTCATAAAAACAATGGAAAATAAATCTATACAAACAAGCTATTTTTTTAGAAATTTGAAAGTTAAGTGCTTTGAAAGCTGTTTTCTTTTTTAAAGTTAATACAGTTTTATAATTTTAATTTAAAGGTGTTTTCCAAGATTTTCTAACTGATGACAGAGCATAGGTCATAAGTATCTGATTGGTGGGGGTCTGGCATCTGGGACCCCCGCCGATCAGCTGTTTGAGAATAATGATAATCTTAAATCACAAATTTTGACCCAACCATGAGTCTGATCACCCAAATTAACAGCTATATAAGCCCTTATAGTACTGTTAGTCCAGATAATCAGACCTGCTGTTGGGCCAGTATTTGCAGCTTTATTACTAACTCTCGTTTGAAATTGGCCTAACTTGATCCTCTTGTATCTTGGATCAAGATTTTACTGCTTCTACCATTTTGAGACACATATTCTGTTGGACAGTTTTAACATTTAAATGAATGTCACTACACCAAATGCTGTTCTTTACCAACAGAACTGTAGTGCTTTTACATGACTATAGAACATTAGAGTTCTACACCTGTGAGGAACGGTCCCTACTGGTGAAGAATAGACCCTGGACCTTGATTGACAGGGATGTACATCTTTCCTGACCCTTACAATCTTGCACCTGCGGTGCTACCTGGAAGAATCGATTTGCTCATCCCTACAGAGAATGTTTTCTCATGAAACAAGCCAAAGCATATATACTGTATATCTACAACAAACATTTTCAGCTTTTCTATTACTAAATTAAAGAAACTATATAGATTTCTGTCTTATTGTAGCCTTTATTTTTCCTGTATAAAGTGACAGAAAAATTGAAAAAGGAATGCATGCAGCTTGACGTGATTGTTTTATTAATATGACCTCATCCCTCTATGGAGACTGGGAAATTAAAAGAAAATGCCTGATGCAATGTCGGTTGTCACTTTTGAATTGGCTTCTCTATTAATACTCAACTACAGTGTCAATATAGTGACAATTTACCGCCAGATTCTGAGAATGAAGGCCTCATGCACACGACATATGGCTTTTTCAGTATTTTGCGGTCCACAAAAAACGGATCTGCAAAAAATACGGATGATGTCCGTGTGCATTGCGTTTCTTGCGGAACGGAACAGCTGGCCCCTGATAGAACAGTACTCTCCTTGTCCGTTATGCGAACAATAATAGGACATGTTCTATCTTTAAACGGAAAAACAGAAATATGGAAACGGAAGGCATACGGAATACCTTCCATTTTATTTGCGGATTCATTGAAATGAATGGTTCTGTACACAGACCATATACGGAATACAAAAAACGGAACGTAGACGGAAAAAAAACATTTGTGTGCATGAGGCCTAAAGGTGACAACAAACAAATAAAGAAAATAAAAGTAATCATCATTGCCAAACTATTTACTACTATGTTCAATTTTTGGGAGTAAATCTCCTTTAATCCTTTCAGCCCCAGAGGTTTTTTTCATTGTAGCATTTTTGTTTTTCACTCCCTGCCTTTTTGGGGTGATAACTTTTTTTTTTTTTTCGTTAATATAGCCATATCAGAGCTTGTTTTTAGCAAGATTAGTTGCACTTTATAATTCCACCATTAAGGAATTCACAGACACATACAAATAAAAATATATTTTTATTGATACATAGATATAAAAAGTCCTAAATATAATTCATAATTCAAAATTTACAAAAATAATAGTCTCTAAGCATAACATTACCCATATCTACAATCGTGGTCAGCCTTGCAGTCATGGCAAGTTGAGCTAGTTAAAGATAATATATATATATATATATATATATATATATATATATAAATATATATATATATATATATATATATATATTCAATGATATAATACCACCATTTAATATTGCATATGATGTAGTGGGGAATTGAAAAAAAAAATGTAAAAAAATATTCCTTAACTGTTTTTATGGCATTCACTATACAATAAAACTGACCTGTTACTACAGGTAAATGTAATTGTGGCAATATCACATGTATAGTTTTTTCTTAAAACTTTTTCTTAAAACTTTGAAAACTTTTTTTTTTTCAATGCCATATTCTGACCCCAATAACTTTTTTTTTGTTATGTCGAGGGACCTTTATGAGGGCTTCTTTTTATGTGTGGCAATCTGTACTTTTTATTATTACCATTCTCGGGTTTTTTAGACTTTTTGATCACTTTTTATTAAAAAAAATTGTGGTAGGCGAAGCAAGCAAATTGGCAATTGCAGAGTGGTTGGACTCATACCCATTCTCGGGGCAAATGCGTTTTGAAATCTGCTAACTTTCAGCCAATGTATGTCTTGGGTGAAAGCAGCAGCACTGCAAAAAGAAACTGTTGCAGTAGTAGATTGTTAAACCTTTGCTGAAGGCCAATCTGCAACAGCAAGCAACTAACCACCTACTAATAGAATAAGTGGCTGCACTAAGAGGAGCACGAACTGTGCAGAGAGTGGTCGGCTGAGCAAAATACAGAGGATGGGTGTGGAAAGCTGTACAAGCAGTATTACAGAAAATGACAAGGATGATATGGAGGCCTATTTAACTGTCTTTGAGGAAATCACAGACAGAGAATATTGTCTTCAGAACAATGGGCAGAGGTACTAATCCCATATTTGTCTGGGGAGCCGCAAAAGGCCGGATCTCATCTTGCAGGATTCCAAGGACTATAGCAAATTAAAGGCTGAAATACTTGCTCGCCTGGGGGTCAATCTAGTAGTCCAGGCCCAGTGGGAGCAACAATGGACTTTCTACAGAGAGAAACTTTCAAGGTCACAGCCGTTTGACCTGTTTTGCAAACGGAAAGAGTTGTCAGAATTGTCATGAATCGCTATGTTTGTGTCACTACAGCACTGAGTTGCCCAAGGAGACCCTCAGAATGCTGATAACTTGGTCAATCTTGTGGAAGGTTATACCATAGCGGAGAACCTTCTTTCTGGGGCAGGTAAAGTAAAACATCCACTGAAAAACCCCAAGGGTTGCTTAAACCTAGGAAATAACAGGGGCAACTGCCAGTTGACAAGGCCAAGGAACAACTGGCAACCCATCCCAAAGTCCAACCTTGTCAAGTTGTCTGTAGGAGTTATCAGACCCCTGTGCACATAGCGGCAAATTGTCCTATGATGGTCGAGCCAATAGAGTGTGACATGGCCTTTGGTGCTCTTTGTTTGCTCATCCTGTCTTAAATGCTGCACTCCTAGACCACGGGAGCCTGGCAAACCTACTTATACAAAATATTCCCTATGTGTTTTGTGCTGCTGGAAAATGCATGCTAGTGATGTGTGTACATGGGCATGTAAAAGAGTATCCTGTTGCCCAGGTGACCATAGACACTGAATGTGGGACTATGTCACACAAAGTGGGCATGGTAATAGGTTGTAATCATAGGTTGTGATTTCCTTTATAAGGAAAAACAACTGGTAATGATCATGATGTTAGCATTGCTAATGATATATCTCCTGTTTGTGAACTTGTGCACACTGACATGAGAGGAGAAACCTCTGATCTCCCCAATAATTTCCCCCTAGCTGTCTTGGTGGGAAATGAGAATGAAATTACAGATTCTGAGCAGACATTACCAGACCCTGAAGTATCTATAGTACATTTTGGGGCTGCTCAGTTGCAAGACTGCACTAAAAAATGCGCTTGAGAGTTAAATGGGGTTCCCCAAGAGCCTGATGCCGACAAAAAGAATCCCTACTTTGAAATGTACAATAAGCTTATATACAGTTGCAATAAAAAGTATGTGAACCCTTTGGAATGATATGGATTTCTGCACAAATTGGTCATAAAATGTGATCTGATCTTCATCAAAGTCACAACAATAGACAATCACAGTCTGCTTAAACTAATAACACACAAAGAATTAAATGTTACCATGCTTTTATTGAACACACCATGTAAACATTCACAGTGCAGGTGGAAAAAGTATATGAACCCCTAGACTAATGACATCTCCAAGAGCTAATTGGAGTGAGGTGTCAGCCAACTGGAGTCCAATCAATGAGATGAGATTGGAGGTGTTGGTTACAGCTGCCCTGCCCTATAATAAACACACACCAGTTCTGGGTTTGCTTTTCACAAGAAGCATTGCCTGATATGAATGATGCCTCGCACAAAAGAGCTCTCAAAATACCTACAATTAAGAATTGTTGACTTGCATAAAGCTGGAAAGGGTTATAAAAGTATCTCCAAAAGCCTTGCTGTTCATCAGTCCACGGTAAGACAAATTGTCTATAAATGGAGAAAGTTCAGCACTGCTGCTACTCTCCCTAGGAGTGGCCGTCCTGTAAAGATGACTGCAAGAGCACAGCGCAGATTGCTCAGTGAGGTGAAGAAGAATCCTAGAGTGTTAGCTAAACACTTACAAAAGTCTCTAGCATATGCTAACATCCCTGTTAGCGAATCTACGATATGTAAAACACTAAACAAGAATGGATTTCATGGGAGGATACCACAGAGGAAGCCACTGCTGTCCAAAAAAAACATTGCTGCATGTTTACAGTTTGCACAAGAGCACCTGGATGTTCCACAGCGTACTGGCAAAGTATTCTGTGGACAGATGAAATTAAAGTTGAGTTGTTTGGAAGAAACACACAACACTATGTGTGGAGAAAAAGAGGCACAGCACACCAACATCAAAACCTCATCCCAACTGTAAAGTATGGTGGTGGGGGCATCATGGTTTGTGGGCTGCTTTGCTGCGTCAGGGCCTGGACGGATTGCTATCACCGAAGGAAAAATGAATTCCCAAGTTTATCAAGACATTTTGCAGGAGAACTTAAGGCCATCTGTCCACCAGCTGAAGCTCAACAGAAGATGGGTGTTGCAACAGGACAACAACGCAAAGCATAGAAGTAAATCAACAACACAATGGCTTAAACAGAAGAAAATACACCTTCTGGAGTTGCCCAGTCAGAGTCCTGACCTCAAACCGATTGTGATGCTGTGGCATGACCTCAAGAAAGCGATTCCCACCAGACATCCCAAGAATATTGCTGAACTGAAACAGTTCTGTAAAGAGGAATGGTCAAGAATTACTCCTGACCATTGTGCACGTCTGATCTGCAACTACAGGAAACGTTTGGTTGAAGTTATTTCTGCCAAAAGAGGTTCAACCAGTTATTAAATACAAGGGTTCACATACTTTTTCCACCTGCTATGTGAATGTTTACATGGTGTGTTCAATAAAAACATGGTAACATTTAATTCTGTGTGTTATTAGTTTAAGTAGACTGTGATTGTCTATTGTTGTGACTTAGATGAAGATCAGATCACATTTTATGACCAATTCGTGCAGAAATTCATATCATTCCAAAGGGTTCACATACTTTTTCTTGCAACTGTATAGGGTTACTAAAGCTCATAATGAAAGGGTGGAACATTTGGTGGTATCTGGGCCCTATAGGAGATAGGGTGTTAGATATTGCTGATTCTCATATGTTGGGGGTACACCTACCTACAGACAAGACCAGGGATTGTATCTTTCAGAGGTTTTATTGGCCCAGTCGTTATATGTAAAGACATTGAAAACTATTTTCCTACCTGTCAGCTAAATGCCCCTGCATCCTATTTCAGAAGTCCATTGGTCACTTCCAATTGTCAAGGGGCATTTGAATGGATAGCTATGGATTTAGTGGGACTGTTAGTCAAGTCTGCAAGGGGGCATCAGTACATTTTGGTGGTTTTAAACTATGCTACCAGGTATCCTGAGGCAGTGCTTTTAAGAAATACCTCTGCTAAGTAAGTGTATTGCTCATGAGTTGTTTCATATATGCACAAGAGGGGGTATACCCAAAGAAATCCTGATTGATCAAAGAACCCCTTATATGTCTAAGGTAATTTTAGTTGTTAAGGTTGGAAAAAGACAAAAGTCCATCAAGTCTAACCTGTAATCCTGCTAAAGCGATCCACAGAACAAATCCCTCGATCAAAGTCCATCTTCCTTTTAAAAAGGGGTTGGGCCAAAGGGAAAGGGTGCGTCGAACAAGATTTGTATACATTCTCATAAGCCTCATGTAATGGTGCAGAACCCCAAGCAACCAGACAGAGGCTAAACAATAGTGGATTTATTAAATAAACGGCAGTACAGTTCAAACCAGTAAGCATATACAGGTAACCAACCCGAAAAATAACCTCTGCAGGGAAACACCAAGGAGACAGCCAGTGACCAGGCCAAAGTTCATATGCGCAGTATTAGTCCATGTAACGTGGTACCTAGGGATGAGACGTCAGGATTTGCAGTGTCCGATCCAAGGTCATACACAAGACAAACTGTTCAGCAAAGATGAAGCATCGAGAGGCAGTCTCTAGAGATAAATCGAGGAAGTCAGAGGTCAGGCACAGGTAAGTCTGGGAGAATATGAACCGCAACATACACCCGGGTTGTCAAAACAACAGTGGGCACTGACCAGCCAGGGAGATCACCTTTTAAGTACCTATTAGCAAATCACAAAGTTGCATGTGTCTATTCCTCATAGGTCATATAATGATCCTAATCCCTGACACTTGTGCAGCCTAGGCTGGTCCTTAGTCACTTAACCCATGCCTGCCCTCTAATCTACTAGAATTTATGTACAGGTATTTTCCCCATTAGCGGCCGGTGTAGCGATTAAGATGCGCGTACGTTTGGCCACGTATCCTTTTGCGAACCTCCTCTCGAGCATGCGCGCGGACGCTCGAGCGGCCCAGCATTAATACACAATCGCGTCTGCACGGATGCCGGAACGGAACCCGCAGGTGATACCGGAGACAGGACCGGCCACTGCGTGCCGCCACCAGTCCTGTCAATCTGCCTCCGAGCCCCCGGCGGTCTTCCCCTCCGGTGACCATGCGGACACACTACCGCGTCTGCCCGCAAAGGAGTCGCAACCGAACATTTCCCAGGCACATGCGTGACCTGTCCCGCTATTCCAATGGGGTCCCCTGCAGGATGTGCCCCACAAAGACCCCTGGGGGCCCCAGTGGATCGCGGAACAGGAGAGTGTCTTACATTACCCCCCCCCTCAAGGAGGCGGCTCAGAAGACTCCAAATGGGCTTTCCTCAGATTCTCATACGCATGAACCTGGCGGGCAGGTACCCAATAGCTCGCCTCTGGACCATAACCCTTCTCTCTTGTTTTCATACTGTCGAGAAGACTGCTGTGTGTAAATGTAACAGTCTCCTCCTCTGAGCGAGCAGCTGACTCGAACTGGGAACGAACTGCTTCCTTTTCGAAAAGCTGCTGCTATTGCGAGGTGTAAATGCAACTTAACCCCTTAAGGACACATGACGTATCGGTATGGCATGTTTCCCGAGTCCTTAAAGACACATGACGTACCGGTACGTCATGTGTTGTTCCGATCACTGCCGCCCGGCCGGCTGTGATCGGAACAAGGTGCCTGCTCAAATCATCGGCTAAATGCGCGGGGGGGTCCCGTGACCCCCCATGTCAGCGATCGCAACAAACCGCAGGTCAATTCAGACCTGCGGTGTTGCGCTTTTTGCAGTTTCTGATCCCCGTGGATCAGAAACTGCAGGGACCGCAGGGATCAGAAACTTTAGCATTCCTAAAATATATATGTTTCACCCCCCCTGCACCCCTGAATGATTTTATCCCAGTGGGAGGTGCAGGGAGGTGTTGCGGGCGGTGCGGGCGGTGAGGGAGGCGGGCGGTGCGGCAGGGCGGAATTGCAATCCCCCGCCCGCCTCTCCTTGAATAATCATTGGTGTACAGTGGGTATACCAGGGTGTCAGCACATTGCTGACACCCTGGTATAAACGGCTGACAACTGTGATGTGATGTCAGCCGTTTAACCCTTTCCATACCGCGGTCCGTACGGATCGCTGTATGGAAAAGGTTAACAGCTCAGGGAGCTACCTCCCTCTCCCATCGGGGGGCTGCTGTGCCTTTGCAGCCCCCCGATGGAGAGGGAGAGAGCCCCCAGACAGCTCCCAGACAGCCCCCCTCCTTACCCTTCCCCGTCTGCGCAGTTCTGGCCACTACTGAGCAGACGGGGAAGGTTCCCATGGCAACAGGACGCCATCTCAGGCATCCTGCTGTCCATGGTGCTGAACAGATCTGTGCTAAAGGCATAGATCTATTCAGATAAAGTGTAAGTAAAATACAGTACAAAACACTATATGGTGTACTGTACTGTATTATACAGACATCAGACCCACTGGATCTTCAAGAACCAAGTTGGTCTGGGTCAAAAAAAAAAGTAAAAAAAAGTGAAAAAAAAGTAAAAATCAAAAAAACATTTATCACTGATTAAAAATGAAAATAAATAAATTCCTTACACATGTTTGGTATTGCCGCGTCCGTAACAACCTGATCTATAAAACGGTCATGTTACTTTACCCCAACAGTGAATGCCATAAAAATAAAAAATAATAAACTATGATGAAATTGAAATTTTGCCCACCTTACTTCCCAAAAAAGGTAATAAAAGTGATCAAAAAAGTCGCATGTACGCCAAATTGTAACAATCAAACCGTCATCTCATCCCGCAAAAATCATACCCTACCCCAGATAATCGCCCAAAAATTGAAAAAACTATGGCTCTTAGACTATGGAAACACTAAAACATGATTTTTTTTGTTTAAAAAATGAAATCATTGTGTAAAACTTACATAAATAAAAAAATGGTATACATATTAGGTATCGCTGCATCCGTATCGACCGTATCGAACCCCTCAGTTGACCACCATAAAAAATAAAAATAAAAACGGTGTAAAAAAAGCAATTTTTTGTCATCTTACATCACAAAAAGTGTAATAGCAAGCGATCAAAAAATCATATGCACCCCAAAATAGAGCCAATCAAACCATCATCTCATCCCGCAAAAAATGAGACCCTACTTAAGATAATCGCCCAAAGGGGCGGAGCCTGCACCGGAGCTAGATGGCAGCTTGAAGTGCAGCTCTGCTGTGTGAAAAGCCCTTGCAGTCTTTATCAATCGGCGATTTGGACCCAAAATGGTCAAGATAGGTGGCCCCAGACCTGGGGATTCACAGGGACATAACAAAGAAGCGATTCCGAATGAATCTATGGATAAATTCCTGAAGAAAGCTGCTCAAGTTCATGTGGAAAAGGAATCCAAGATGGCGCCCGGCACGCCGAGAGCGGCAGGGAACAGTGGGAAAACTGCAGCTGCCCCTGAGAAGGTAAGGGAGGCCTCCCCTGGGACTGACACCCTACCTATCTCCAGAACGTTCCTAAAAGATGCTCTGAACGAAGCACTAGAACCCCTGAGATCCGACCTGACTTCTATTAAAGAAGACATGCACGACATAGGAAGGAGGGTAGAAGTTCTAGAAGACACACAATCGGCGATCATATCGCATCAGAAAGGTGTTACCTCCACTTTATCTCAGCACCAGAAGCACCTGAACTCCCTGTATACACTCCTGGAGGTCCAGGAGAACAGGGGAAGACGCAACAATTTGCGTTTTAGGGGCATACCTGAAACAGTGGGCACGGATGGAATACTTGAAGCAGTAACAAATATATGCTTGCAACTGCTAGGCCCAGATTCACCACATGAAATAATCATAGAAAGGGCACATAGAGCACTTCGCCCTAAACCCCAATCTTCAGAACCCCCAAGAGATGTTATTTGCAAGTTCCTGCATTACCCTGTAAAGGACGCTATAATGAATAAAGCAAGAAACGCACCACAAATATACGTGGATGATTGTCCTATTTCAATATTTCAGGACTTAGCACAAACCACCCTAAAGAAGAGAAGAGCTTTGAAACCACTAACTGAGTGGCTACGTGATAATAAAGTGATGTATAAGTGGCTATTCCCTTTTGGCCTGTCCTTCCTCTTCAATGGCAAGAGATTTTCCATCTCATCTTTTCAGGATCTGACCAAAGTATTTGACATCCTGCAAATAAATCATCTTCACATTGAAAATTGGGACATTATTCAAGAAAATATAACAGCAACCAATCTTCCTTCAATTGCCCCGTGGGAGACTCCTCGTCCAGCTAAATCCCAAAGATCAAGAAGAGGCCGTAACTCCTCCACACCAAGACGCCTTCCTCTCATTGAAGATTAAAGGACTCTTTCTTTAATACATCCCTGACCTCCATCATATAAGTATTAGTGCCCCTGGCACATGTTTCTCTTTTATTAAGTATACCACTCAGGACATATTTGTATTATTAATAATTGTATTATTATTATTCTCTCCACCTGTTCTTGTACCTATCAGGATACAAAGTATATATCCCAACGAGGGTGACACACTAAGTCACAATATGTTGTGTTATCCCCCCCTACCAATATACCTATTGAGCATTTTGGCTCTAATTTTCAAGGTTAATGATACCATTTATTGTAATGTTTTTCATTTATGTTGTTTATTCTTTGTTTTGATGACAGGCATTCACCAGTGTCTGAGATACTTTCCGTTGGGGGAGGGTGTCTTCTCTGGAACCCAGATGCTCCACCAAGAGAGACTAAGTACCTACAATTTCTTTCCACATAGGTTCTGCCAAAGCATACAGCAGACTGATTTTCCTATGGTAAATGGCTGACCTACGCATAGCTTCCTTTAACGTTAGGGGATTTCATGCCCCAGCTAAGCGTAGCCAGATCTTTTCACATATGAAAAATGAAAAATGCTCAGTCTTAATGCTTCAAGAAACCCATTTTAGGTTTAATAAATACCCTAATCTCTCTCGGTCCCTATTTCCGCAGTGGTATCACTGTGGTTCTGACTCAGCAGCATCTAGAGGTGTGAGTATCGGGTTCCGGAGGGGACTCCCTTTCACATATGTGTCGCACATTCAAGATGCAGAGGGTAGATATATTCTTCTGAAGGGAACTATTGCTAATCAAATGTACACTTTTGCTAATATATATGCCCCTAATGTTAATCAAGTTTCGTGGCTAGTAGAGATGCTCTCCCTTTTAGAGATATACAAAGAAGGAGTTGTACTAATGGGAGGTGATTTAAACATAACATTGGATCTGGCATTAGACTCAACTTCTAAGAAATCTACACTCTCTTTTAGAGCCCTAAAACACCTTAAGAAAAAGTTGCAACATAACGCACTGATTGACGCTTGGCGTCTCTTCAACCCAACCAGAAAGGACTATACCTTCTTCTCCTTACCCCACCAGTCTTACCACAGACTGGACTACATATTTGTATCCAAGGAACATCTCGGCCTGTGTACCCAGACCCAAATTGGTAATATGATTCTTTCGGATCACGCACCGATTTTTCTTACCATACTTGCCCCCTCAATGGAACCTAGAGCATTTAGATGGAGACTAAATGAACAACTTATATCTACGGAAGAAAATATAAAAATTACAAAGTCTTCATTAGAAGAATTTTTCTCCTTTAATGCCCTTCCTGGAACTTCTCCACATATCTTGTGGGACACCCATAAGGCCTATATGAGGGGCCAATTCATTTGCAGAGGAGCTAAAATTAAAAAAGAGAGAAAAAAACAAATAGAAGACCTTCTGTCCAACATCCAACGCCTAGAATCCTTGCATAAAAAATCCCTTCTGCAGTCACACCTTGATGAACTTTCTGAGGTGAAAGCAAGATTGAAAAACATCCTCAACACAAACTCGGCAAAGTTTTATTTACATACACAGTACAAATACTATGCACACGGGGATAAAGCATCTAAATTTATGATGCAACGTATAAAACAAAGGAGATCCCATAATTATATTCATAAGATTAAAACCCCAGACAAAAGAGAAGTATTTACTACCCCAGAAATTGCTGAACAGTTCCAAAAATTTTACTACTCCCTATATAACATTAAGGAAACTAAAGATACTACTAATAACTCCCCTCTGCTTTCACCAGAAAAATCTGTTGAGACTTATCTTACCTCACTATCTTTACCGAAATTATCGGACAATCAATCCCAGACCCTCCAAGCACCATTTACTCTAAATGAGATCATGACGGCTATTAAACAGCTACCAAAAGGGAAAAGTCCAGGCCCAGACGGTTATCCTGCCTTACACTATAGGACATTTAGTAATATACTAGGCCCCTACTTATTACCTGTCTATAATAGCTCCCTGTCTGGTGTCCCCCTCTCTTCGGATATGACCAGGGCAAATATCACGATAATCCCAAAAGAAGGGAAAGATGGTTCTATTTGTGCTAACTATCGCCCTATATCATTATTAAATTTAGATTTGAAAATATTAGCAAAAATTTTAGCTACACGCCTTTCTAATTTTCTCCCATCCTTAATTAAGAATGATCAAGTTGGCTTCGTCCGTGGTAGAGAGGGCAGAGATAACACCGCCAAGGTTTTAAATGCAATATATTATGCTAAAAAAAGAGGTCGTCCTCTGGTCCTCCTTAGCACGCACGCAGAAAAAGCCTTCGATAGGGTTAGCTAGGATTACATGATGGAAGTCCTCCGAACCTTTAATATTCCTGAACCCTATATTAAAGCTATATTATCTTTATATACCAATGCTTCAGCTTCTATTATCATAAATGATACGATGTCCCCACCCTTCATTATCCGCAATGGCACCAGACAGGGATGCCCACTCTCACCACTGATCTTTGTGCTGATCATGGAGACACTATTACAGTCACTTAGGAATGAGAAAGGGATAGAGGGCATCAGAATGGACCTACAAGAACATAAAGTGGCTGCGTTCGCTGATGACCTCCTGATATTGAATACCAATCCAACCAAAGCCCTCCCCCTAATTTATAATATCCTGGAACAGTTTAGTCTTCATTCTGACTTTAAAATCAATATGAGCAAGTCACATATTCTGAGTATTAATCTTCCTCCCTCACTTAGGAAAGTCTTAAAAGATAGTTCCCCTTTTAACTGGGATACCCCCTACATTACATACCTGGGAGTTAAAATTGGCCCAGACCCTAGTACATTATTCCATTTAAACTATTCTTCTCTCATGAAATCGATAAGCGACCAGCTATCTGTATTAAAAAATCCCCCGCTATCATGGTTTGGTAGGAAAAATATTGTCACCTCACTAGTATTACCTAGACTGACCTACCTACAACAAGTCTTGCCTATTCCAGTTCCCAAAACATATTATGTTAGGCTCAAAAGGGAAATTAGCAAGTTTGTTTGGGATGGGAAGAGGGCTCGACTAGCTTGCTCTGTTCTCTGTAGGAGGGATTGTCCTCTGTAGGAGGGATTGGACTCCCTGACCCTGAGCTTTATGGGAAAGCTATCTCACTTTCAAGGGTAGTATACTGGATGACAGGCCCTATAGAAAAGCCCTTGGTCTCCATGGAACAGTGTGAATTTGGCTCGAGTCTATCTGGCCTTTTGGTGGGAATGGAAAAATTCCCTGCCCAAAATAAACCACTTAATCCAATTGTTAAGTCGACATTGTCGACATGGAATTGGCTCCAAAATACACAATACATGATACCCCTCCCATCACCTTTACTTCAGATAAAAGACATCATAGCTCATGCCTCCTCTGACTTAAGAGATTGTCTTCCTATATCAATTAGGAATTCCACTATCAAAGTTCTTTCCTTATTTGGGGAAGAGGGCAAAGTATTGAACAACAAAGAGATCTTACACATTTTACCAGAATGCAAACCCTTCCCGCAGCTGATATCCTTTCTCCGGTCATTCATTACTAAAAATGTACCAATGGAGTCCCTCTTACGACCACTAATGTGGTTTGAAAGCTTACTGGTTGACCATTCTAGACATAGTAAACTAATATCTCAACTATATAAAAAACTTAATTCACCCATAAATTTGGTTAAGCCAGCTTTCATAGGGCTATGGGAAAAGGACCTAGGTATCTGTTTCTCTCAAACAGAGATCCTTCAATTGTTATTAATTCCACACAGAATATCCAGATGTGTCCGTACCCAAGAAAACAGTTATAAAGTCTTGACTCGTTGGTATAAGACTCCAGACATCACGTGTAGATATAGTTTGACTGGGTCGGACACATGTTGGCGCTGTGTAGAACATAGAGGGTCATTCTACCATATCTGGTGGACTTGCCCACTTATACAGGAGTGGTGGACTGAAATATTTAATTTGGCTAACAAAATTTGTAATTTAAAGGTCCCATTATCTCCCCAATTAGCACTTTTAGGTTCTTGTCCATCCTCCCAAAGAGGGAAACCCACTAAACTCTTCTATAGTATGTTAAGTGCAGCACGATTACTTATTCCGAAATTCTGGTTAGCAGCTGAGGTTCCCTCCATATCTCAATGGAAAGAGAAAATAGATCAGATATACAGATTTGAGGAAATATCAGCTTGGGAAGATAGAAGGATCTCTTTTTTTAAATCCAGCTGGAGTGCATGGACCAAACACAGGAACTTTAAATAGAAACTCTATTAGGATAGTCCCCATCCTGACAACCTATATGTATGAAGATATAGAGTAGTTCTACCTCTCTTTTGGAATATACCATAAAATTCCTGTGAACTAATATACTTGTCAGTAAAGAAAGTATTAAAGTAGGGTTCACTGACCTTTATTACCATTCACTGCTTACAATTCTATTGTATCTAAGCTGTCATTTTACCAGTCATCATTGTAACTTGTTGCCAGTATAACATGTACTTCATTTGTATGTTCTATTTTTACTTAATTTTCAATAAAAAAAATAAAAAAAGATAATCGCCCAAAAACTGAAAAAACTATAGCTCTTAGATTATGGAGACACTAAAACTTTTTTTTTGTTTTAAAAATGAAATCATTGTGTAAAACTTACATAAATAAAAAAAATTGTATACATATTAGGTATCGCCGTGTCCGTGACAACCTGCTCTATTAAATTACCACATGATCTAACCTGTCAGATGAATATTGTAAATAACAAAAAAAAAAACGATGCCAAAAAAGCTATTTCTTGTTACCTTGCCGCACAAAAAGTGTAATATAGAGCAACCAAAAATCATATGTACCCTAAACTAGTACCAACAAAACTGCCACCCTATCCCGTAGTTTCTAAAATGGGGTCACTTTTTTGGAGTTTCTACTCAAGGGGTGCATCAGGGGGGCTTCAAATGGGACATGGTGTCAAAAAACCAGTCCAGCAAAATCTGCCTTCCAAAAACCCTATGGCATTCCTTTCCTTATGCGCCCTGCCGTGTGCCCGTACAGCAGTTTACGACCACATATGGGGTGTTTCTGTAAACTACAGAATCAGGGCCATAAATAATGAGTTTTGTTTGGCTGTTTGGCTGTTAACCCTTGCTTTGTAACTGGAAAAAAAAAAATTATGGAAAATCTGCCAAAAAAGTGAAATTTTGAAATTGTATCTCTATTTTCCATTAAATCTTGTGCAACACCTAAAGGGTTAACAAAGTTTGTAAAATCAGTTTTGAATACCTTGAGGGGTGTAGTTTCTTAGATGGGGTCACTTTTATGGATTTTCTACTCTAGGGGTGCATCAGGGGGGCTTCAAATGGGACATGGTGTCAAAAAAACAGTCCAGCAAAATCTGCTTTCCAAAAACCAAACGGCGCACATTTCACTCTACGCCCCGCTGTGTGGCCGTACAGTAGTTTACGGCCACATATGGGGTGTTTCTGTAAATAGCAGAGTCAGGGCAATAAAGATACAGTCTTGTTTGGCTGTTAACCCTTGCTTTGTTAGTGGAAAAAATGGGTTAAAATGGAAAATTAGGCAAAAAAATTTAATTCTCAAATTTCATCCCCATTTGCCACTAACTCTTGTGCAACACCTAAAGGGTTAACGACGTTTGTAAAATCAGTTTTGAATACCTTGAGGGGTGCATTTTATAGAATGGGGTCATTTTTGGGTGGTTTCTATTATGTAAGCCTCGCAAAGTGACTTCATACCTGAACTGGTCCCTAAAAATTGGGTTTTTGTAAATTTCTTAAAAATTTCAAGATTTGCTTCTAAACTACTAAGCCTTGTAACATCCCCAAAAAATAAAATATCATTCCCAAAATAATTCAAACATGAAGTAGACATATGGGGAATGTAAAGTCATCACAATTTTGGGGGGTATTACTATGTATTACAGAAGTAGAGAAGCTGAAACTTTGAAATTTGAACATTTTTCTAAATTTTGGGTAAATTTGGTATTTGTTTATGCAAAAAAAAAAAATTTTTTTACTTCATTTTACGAGTGTCATGAAGTACAATATGTTACGAAAAAACAATCTCAGAATGGCCTGGATAAGTCAAAACGTTTTAAAGTTATCACCACTTAAAGTGACACTGGTCAGATTTTCAAAAAATGTCCTGGTCCTTAAGGTGAAATAAGGCTGTGTCCTTAAGGGGTTAAAGAGGACCTTTCGTGGTTTTGTATTAATTGAGATAAATTCCTTTACCCGCTGATGCTGCCACCCTGCCTGATTTTTTTTAAATATCTCTCCTGCTCCCTGCTGTGCCCCCCCCCCCCGCCTAGTATGCTAATACTGAGCATCGGTACAGGGAGGAGGAGACGCCAGGGTTTCTCAATGGGCATCTCCTTCTACCTGGCTGTGCTGTGATCCAATCACAGCAGAGAGCGTCACAGCCAGGGAGAAGGTGAATTTTCCTCCTTGGCTGTGACGCTCTCCGCTTTGATTGGATTGTGGCACAGTCAGGGAAAAGGAGATGCCCATTGAGAAACCCTTGTGTCGTCTCCTCCCTGTACCGATACTGAGCGGGAAAACTGAGAGGGGGTCACTGGAGATATATTTTAAAAAATCAGGCAGGGTGGCAGCATCAGCTGGTAAAGGTATTTATCTCAATTAATACAAAACCATGAAAGGTCCTCTTTAAGAAGTTTTTGCAACATAATAAGGACATGTTCTCTAACTTGCCTGGTTGCACTAATGTTATTGAACATGAGATAATTACTGATCCACAGGTAAAAGGGAAAGTAAAACCTTACAGAATATCAGAAGAAGTTCAAAGAATGTTACAGTTGCGAGTAATTGAAAAATCCAAATTGAATGGTTTAGTCCTATTATCTTAGGCCCCAAACCAAATGGCAGCTGGCGCTTTTGCAATGATTTTTGGGACATTAATGACATTTCCAAAATGGATGGCTACCATATGCACAGGGTGGATTAAGTAATTGAAAGGTTGGGACCAGCTAGATACATAACAACTCTGGACCTCACTGAAGGGTATTTGCAAATACCTTTATCGAAAGAGGCTTGAGTGAAAACTGCCTTTTCTGTTCCTGAAGGTTGTTTTCAATATGTCAGAATGCACTTTGGCTTAAAAGGAGCTCCATCCACTTTTCAAAGAGCAATGGATAAAATATTAGTTCCCCACAGCAGCATACTTCTATGACATTGTCATTTTTAGTTTATATTGGAAAAGCCACTTAAAGGGAATGTATCATCAGAAAATGACCTGCTGTTTAAGGCTACTTTCACACTAGCGTTTTAGTTTTCCGTTATTGAGATCCGTCATAGGGGATCAATACCGGAAAAAAAAACACTTCAGTTTTGTCCCCATTCATTGTCGATGGGGACAAAACTGAACTGAACAGAACGGAATACTCCAAAACGCATTCCGTTCCGTTTAGTTGCGTTCCAATACCAGAGAGCAAACCACAACATGTTGTAGTTTGCTTTCCGTCCTGGGATGCGGAGCAAGACAATGGGGATGGATCCGTTTTCTCTGCCACTATCTGCCACAATAGAAAACGGATCCATCCACCATTGACATTCATTGGCTATGTTAAAGATAATACAACCGGATCCGTTCATAACGCATGCAGATGGTTGTATTATCAGTAACAGAAGCGTTTTTGCTAAACCCTGCCGGATCCAGTTAAACTGCTAGTGTGAAAATAGCCTAAATCACTTTTTTATGTTTAACATATTTTTTTAAATTTTTTGATTGTTATTTAAAATTTCCCATGTCACTTTTTATATTTAAACTAAAGCCAAAAATCCTGCGGTTTTCGCACTGACCACTATGTCTAATAATTGGCCCCACTTCTTGGTTTATATAGATCACTTTACTACAGTTAACTCATTCTAATCCTGCCCATAATGATATCTCCTCTGTGTACAGATAAGACAGGATCCACCATTCACAATAGCATGCCTAGAAAACTCTCCCTTAGAAGTCAGCAAGTGCTCTCCTGACCATTGTGTCTATGGGGCTGCTGTAAAGCAATTGTCTTTATGCCTTCTAAATGCCTTTAAGAACAGCTCAGTGTCACGACTTGCCCTGTGAATGTGCAGAGATCTGCCAGGCTGGCTGCACATGTCTGACTCTTTGTTTTGGTTTGAGTTGAGCTGGATCCATCTTCTCTCAGGTGTACTGGGTTGATTGTTAGTGAGGCTATTTAATCCTCCTTCTCCCAGTCGCCTGTCCGGGTTATAGTTCATTTCTGTGGGCTTTGGATGTGTTGTGGATTGTCTGCTCCAGCTCAGCTCAAGATAAGTCCTCTGTTTCTTCCCTTGGTGTCTTTTATCTAGGCCTCTAGGGAGACGCTTGCTTCTTACTGTTTGAGGAAGCAGGTTGCCTTCTCCCCTTTCGATACTGCTCAGGGTTCTCCCAGGGTATATAGACTTAGGCACGAGGGCATGTGCATATCCACCATAAGGGTATGAACATGTGCACAGCAGTATAGGGAAAGCCTTAGGGATCGCTAGGAGGTGACCCTTTTCTCCCTAGCTTTTGGGCCTAGTCTATTGTTCTGTTTGTTTTCCCTGTGTTTGGTTATTTGCCTGCTTACCTACCTTCCTGTGACATTATAACCCGCCATAAAACTGTCATATCCCTGCTGTTTGCGAAATGGAGGCTATGGATGCTTTGGCTGATCGCATGCAGGGATTATCTCTGGAGGTTGCTGACCTCCGCAGTTCTGTTGCACGGTGTCAGAATGCTCTGGCGTCTGGAGCCGTTGAAGGAAAACAGGTCTGCTTAGAGCCTAAAGTTGCTCTCCCTGATCTCAGGGGGTGGTGATGAATTTATACGGTTCAGGGAGTCCTGCAGGTTGTATTTTCGTCTGCGGCCGATGTCATCTGGTGACGAGAATCAAAGAGTGGGGATCATTATATCTCTGCTCAAAGGGGATGCGCAGTCCTGTGCTTTTTCTCTGCCGACTGGTTAACCATCCCTCCGGTCGGTGGATTAATTTTTTTAGAGCCTTGGGCTTGATTTATGATTTATGATGACCCAGACCGCGTCTCTATGGCTGAATCTAAGCTGCGCAGTTTGTTACAGGGAGAATGTACTGCAGAGTCGTATTGTGCAGTATCCCGATTCATTGGAGACTGCCATGTCTTTGGCAGTGTGGCTTGATAGACGTCTTAGAGAAAGATATAAGATTCCTCTCGAGCGGGGGATTCCGTCTGTAAGTGGATCCATCCCACCTAGTCCCCAGGGTAATATGACTTTTGAATGTGGGGCAGGAGAGGAGCCTATGCAGTTGGGCCGGGTTTCCTTTCACTCAGGTGACAGGGATTTTAGGAAGCTGAATAAGCTATGTTACTACTGTGGTAAAGAAGGTCATTTTGTTTATGCGTAACCTTTTGTTAAACCTCAAAACGTTAATGAAAAACTACGGAGGTATTCACACAAAGAGAAATAAAAAACCTCCTTGACTCTTGTTAGTGTGAATGGGGAGTCTGAGCAAGCCAATATGCATTCCCCCTATAATACCTGTTTCCTCCTGCCTGCCATGGTGGCACTAGACTCAGGGAATTTTAATTTTGAGGTATTTGTTGACAGTGGTGCGGGGGTAAACCTTATTGACTTTCATTTTCTCCAAAATTTTGGTTTTTAGAACTAGCGCATTAGAAAAGGTAATACCAGTGTTTACTATTGATTCCTCCCCTCTCTCACAAGAGTCTTACTCATATTGTTCATGACATTCAGTTAAGGATGGGTGATTCACATGTTGAGTCCATTTCTTGTTTTGTTATGAGGGTCTTGCCTGCTCCGATGGTTCTAGGTTTACCATGGTTGATAAAGCATAACCCTACTATTGACTGGCAAACAAGACAAATCAGTAGCTGGAGTGAATTTTGTACGGACAACTGTCTCTGTGCTTCTATCTCAGGGGTGTCAACTACGGTCCTACCTCAGTTTCTCTCTGATTTTGCGGACGTAAGCTCGGAAGGTGGAGCTCAGGAGCTGCCCCCCCCCCCCATCTAGAATATGATTGTCCGGTCAATCTCATCCCTGGAGCTAAACTGCCAAAATCTCAGCTATACAACCTTTCCCAACCCAAAAGAGAGGCTATGCGGAAGTATATTGCCGAGAGTTTGGCAAAGGGACATATTAGGCCATCCAAGTCCTATGTGGCTGCCGGCTTCTTTTTCGTAAAAAAGAGAGACGGATCACTTAGACCGTGTTTGGATTTCCGGGAATTGAATCTTATTACGGTCCGTGATCCGTATCCCCTTCCTTTGATTTCTGATCTATTTGATCAAATTGTCGGAGCCAAGGTGTTCTCCAAGTTGGATTTAAGAGGAGCCTATAATTTGATCAGAATAAAGGAAGGAGATGAGTGGAAAACGGCCTTCAATACACCCGAAGGTCATTTTGAGAATCTTGTCATGCCCTTTGGTTTAACTAATTCGCCAGCGGTCTTTCAGCGATTTGTCAATGATATTTTCCATCATTTAGTGGGAAGGTTTGTTGTTGTATCTTGATGACATACTACAGTATCTTGATGACATACAAATTTACTCACCCGATTTGGAGACCCATCAGGATCACGTGAGATAGGTGTTGTGGATCCTTCGGGAGAATAAATTGTATGAAAAATTGGAAAACTGTGTATTTGCTGTCCAGGAGCTACCGTTTTTAGGATACCTGCTTTCTGACTCTGGTTTTCGTATGGACCCCGAAAAGGTCCGGGCGGTACTGGAATGGGACCGGCCTGAGAATCAGAAAGCTGTGATGCGGTTTTTGGGTTTTACCAATTACTACAGAAAATGAATCTTGAATTATTCCACCATTGTAAAACCTTTGACAGATATGACTAAAAAAGGTGCTGACCTCTCTGTCTGGTCGGATGAGGCATTACAGGCCTTTTCTGCTATTAAGAAATGTTTTGCGTCTGCTCCCATTCTGATGCAACTTGATGTGTCTCAACCGTTCGTCGTGGAGGTTGATGCATCAGAAGTGGGGGTCGGAGCAGTTCTGTCGCAGGGTCCATCCCCTAGCAAATGGCATCCATGTGCTTTTTTCTCCAAAAAAAACTCTCCGCCGCTGAAAGAAATTATGATGTAGGAGATAGAGAATTACTGGCCATTAAATTGGCCTTTGAAGAATGGCATCACTGGTTGGAAGGGCTACTCACCCATTTACGGTATATACTGACCACAAGAATTTGGCTTACCTGCAGTTTGCTAAGTGCCTGAATCCTAGACAGGCTAGGTGGTCACTGTTTTTTACTTGGTTCAATTTTGTGGTCACCTTTTGCCTCGGGGTTAAAAATGACAAGGCAGATGCGTTGTCACGTAGTTTTCCTGGGGGGATTGATTCGGAGGATCTCACTCCGATTTTGGCTGATGGGGTGGTGGTTTCTGCTCTGTACCCCGAGTTGGAGATGGAAGTATTGGGGGCCCAGGAGGAGGCTCCTGATTCCTGCTCTCCAGGCAAGTTGTTTGTTCCTGCTGAATTGTGATACAAGGTGTTCAAGGAACATCATGATACGGTCCTTGCGGGATATCCTGGAAGCAAATCCACCATAGATCTTATTTCCTGGAGATTCTGGTGGCCAGGGTTGTGCAAGGGTGTGGAGGGTTATGTGGCAGCTTGTGAGACCAGTGCACGAGCGAAGGTGGTCAGACAGAGCGCACTAACAATATCTGGAGACCTATTTAAGGTGTTTTGTTGCCGAGAACCAGGATGACTGGTCCTCATTCTTGTCTCTAGCCGAATTTGCCTTGAATAACCGTAGACAGGCATGTCTGATTCTTCTCTTTGTTTTGGTTTGGGTTTGAGCTGGATCCACCTTCCCTCAGGTGTACTGGGTTGATTGTTAGCGAGGCTATTTATTCCTCCTTCTCCCAGTGGCCTGTTCGGGTTATAGTTCATTCCTGTGGGCTTTGGATGTGTTGTGGATTGTCTGCTCCAGCTCAGCTCAAGATAAGTCCTTTGTTTCTTCCCTTGGTGTCTTTTATCTAGGCCTCTAGGGAGACGCTTGCTTCCTACTGTTTGAAGAAGCAGGTCGCCTCTTCCCCTTTCCCTACTGCTCAGGGTTCTCCTAGGGTATATAGACTTAGGCAAGAGGGCATGTGCATATCAACCATAAGGGTTTGAACATGTGCACAGCAGTATAGGGAAAGCCTTAGGGATAGCTAGGAGATGACCCTTTTCTCCCTAGCTTTTGGGCCTAGTCTATTGTTCTGTTTGTTTTCCCAGTGTTTGGTTATTTCCTTGCTTACCTACCTTCCTGTGACACTCAGGCAAGATGGCTGCTCCCATAATCATGTAAAAAAGTAAAATAGAAAACTGCACAACCAAAAAAGTTAAACAGATTAGACAAAGTTAACAGTTTTTAGAGATATGCTTTGCAGCAGGCTCATAAATCAGATCGTAGGCACTATAGACAAGACTAAATTGACTTCCATGAGAGAGTATTTGTGACATTATCTGTGATTTGTGAAAAGGTCAGTGTGCAGGGAGAGGGCGTAAATAAGCTGTGACCATCACCTATTGTAAATAGTGGATCTTGTTTTGTCTATACAGAGGTGTTATCTGTCATTGTAATCCTGTATATGATGATAATAAGTTGACTACTGAAAAATGAACCTCTAAAGAAGAGAAAATGTTATATATTATTACATGGTGGCCAGTGTAAAAACTTCCGGATTTTAGGACTTCTTAAATATACAGATGTAGCACACACTTGCTTAGTTATCACATCTACGATAGGTAACACATTATGACTGTGACTGTTAACTTAGCTGCATCTGTACCTCTTATGTGACTCTATGTAAATGCAAATGTAGCAGAGTTCACACACAATGGGTGAGTTATCACATCTAGTTAACGCGTTATGACTTTGACTGTTAACTCTGCTGCAAATATAAAATTAATAATAACAGCTTCATAAATTCTTAGCAAATAATTTAACATAAAAACTTGATTTAAACAGTAGACTATTTTCTGATGACACATTTGGGGTTTTCCCATGAACAATACTTATCACTTAGAGTAAATATAAGTGTCTGATCATTGGAGACTCTACTACTTGAATACCCAGCGATCATGAAAGTGAGGGGTCCCCAGTTTAAAAGGAGCAGTGACTGCTCCATTTGCTGTTTGTGGGACTGAAAAATACAGCCAAGCCATGCTCTCGACTATCTCCATCAGTTCCATAGAGTTCAATGGAGTAGATGTGCACATGCTTGACCTCAAGCAGAGTTAAATTTTAAATAACTTTTTCTCTCATACAGTTTCTACAGATGAGGCCGATTGTGAATTACTCATAAAATAGTTTTTATTATCTGTAAAACTGCTATAGAATGACTTTAAATTATGTTATATGTCATTACTAAATAATTTGCCATTACTAATTAAACACATTGATATAATGAGATATTATTAAAACGGGATACCTCCTTTTATAACGTGTATGTGTGTTGGTGTCTTGTGTGTGTGCTTCCTATGTCATTGTGTTGTGTGTCTAAACATAGATTACTTGAAATATCACTTTATTTATTTAGAGCCTGGATAATTATTTCCGGCTGTATTCATTGTAAGCATTCTCTTTGAAAACCTGATGACAGTTTTATCTTTTAATTACTTGCTAGCTGTTAATATCCATGTTTTAGTAGAGCTTTCTCTTCATCTGTGTATGAGCAAGTAAGAACTTACACTGCAAAGGGTGAAAGCCACATAGCAAGGGCTCATGCATATGTACGTTGCCTGTTTTGTGGTCCCAAAATTTAAGATCTGCAAAACATGGATATCGGGCGCGTGCATTCCATAATACAGATAAGAATAGAACATGTTCTATATTTTTTCAGATGACACAGAACGGACATACAGATTCGGATGGCACACAGTATTTTCAGCACACGGTGTGCTGTCCAGATCTTTTGTGGTCCCATTGAAGTGAATAGATCCACACCCGACCCGTAAAGAATGCGGATCGGATGTGGACAAAACATTTTTTTGTGTGCACGAGCCCTAAAATGTCCTATTCTTGTCCATTTTATGGGCGAGCATTGGACTGTTCTATTGAGGCCAGAGCTTTCCGTTCCGCAAAATGTGGAACACACTGCCTGTATACGTGTTTTGCGAATCTAGAATTTGCGGACCGCAAAACAGGCTACTATCATAAGCATAAGCCCTAAACTGCTGCAAGTCTGCAACATAAAAGGCATGCTACAGACTTGAAAATTTGCAGCATACCCTCAAATCAGCAGCTGAAGAATCTGCTAAATATAGATGGGTTTTTTAAAACTACACATGTACAGTAGTGTTTCAAATTTTTGGTGCAGAATTTTTACTGAAAATCTGCATATTATCTGCCACATATGAAAGTTGTTATATGCTCTAATCAGTGCTTCTCGCACAATCACTTCTACTTCAAAATCTGTGAGATCACATTTTTGGTGCCTTATAGCCCACCTTTTTTAATCAGTTTATGCCAGTTTTGGGCACAAACAGTACCTGAAAGTATTTGTAAATTAAGAAGAAATTGGTTCCTGCTCCAGAATCATGTAGAATAAGATGCTGAATTATATTTTAAATACATATTAAAAGCATAGCTGTGCCTAAATCTTCAATGCTTACACATTTACAGACCTATTTGGGCTCCGAAAATGGCTTAAAACATTAGCTGTCTATCGCTGAAGATAATGATTGGCTGCAGAGGTATACGGCATGTCAGCACTTCTGCTTGTAAAGAAAACTGAAGAACCAGACCAGCACCAAAGGGAATGGTTCTTGAGAATGAGGTGGGTATAATGTTTTTGTATTTTAAGTCATTTTAGCATTTGCTTGACAATTTTAATTATCTCGGACAATTCTTTTAATCATAGCAAAAGTTTGCATTATAGGCAGAGGCATATAAACATATTAGGACCGGAAAAGACTATAGTAGCTCCATGGATCCTACTCACATCAAATACAGATTAGATACATTGTATAACAATAGGCAAATGGCAACATAAAACATTGTCATTGAGTAGGGGGGTGCAAAATATGTATTATTGCTGGTGGATACACATATATAACATCTGTTCTGAAATGTAAACTCTTTGGTGCTTGTGGTAAAGATTTAAACTCTTTGGTGCATCTTGTGTATCTAGCTGATACTGGTCCTTCCTTGGAAGCACTATTGGATACCATAGATGCTTTTGGGAAATACTCACGCCTCAGGGTTAATTGGAGTAAATCTAGTCTCTGCTTAATAGATGAGATGGATCCCGAAGATATAACGCCCTTGTCAAGTTTAAAGGTAGTTTTGTCTATTTGGGGATCAGGATACACAGAGATCCTAGGCAGTTTTATCGGCTCAATATAGTCCCCACTATGTAGTATATTACGCGTAAACTGGAAGCTTGGGAAAATTTGCCACTGACATTAATAGGTAGAGCAAATATGATAGAAATGGCATTGTTACCGAAACTTCTATATCTTTACAGAGCAGCTCCTACAAAGATCCCTCATATCCACTTTGATTCCCTGGATAAGATTTTTTCCCCTTTTCTGTGGAAGCACCAGTCCCCTCGCATTGCTAGGAAATCTTTGAAAGCTTCATATAATCAAGGGGGTTTGAGACTACCAGATATGTATTTGTACTACATCGCTGCCCAATTAGTGTATGCCTCTTGGTGGATTAGGGCAGATGCCAATAATCCTGCAGTGGTGTTAGAGGCGGCTCTGGTGGGCTCTTATGAGGCATTGGCCAACTTGGTGTATCGGGGGGGAGTGACCTCAGCCTTGCATTACACTGAAGCGATGGCTGCAGTGGTGATGGCTTGGAAGCAGTTTGTGGAGACGCACATTGAGAGTGAGGGGAGTGATACTTGGTCCCCGTAGATACCATTGTGGCGCAAAAAGCAGCTGCAAGAACTGTTTCACTTATCTGACTATGAATTTTGGCCCCAAAGGGGTGTGAAGTACCTTACTCAATTGTATGTGGATGGGGTCTTCTCTTCATTTGAGACCCTTCTCAGGGAATACAATTTGCTCCATACATGTTTCTATCGGTACCTCCAGCTGAGGCACGGCTGTGAGGCCCAATTTAAATCCTTATCCCTGTGTTTGAAATGTGGCCCCATTGAATCTGTGGCTCAGTTGAAACAACCATATAAACCTATTTCATCATTTTATGTTGAAACGAGGAAAATGCAAGATTCGCTGCTTTGACGCTCCTTAGAGCGTTGGGGGGTGATATCCCAGATCTGGAGGCATCTCACATGGAGGAACTAAGCTCTGTCTGGAAGAACATGGTAATAAGCGCTCGTGACCAGCTCATTTAACTTAAGTGGGTATACAGGGTTTATCTCACTTCAGTGTGCCTGCACCATATGCGTAGGCTCCCAGACCCTTCTTGTTCCAGGTGTGGAGAACCGAGAGGATCTTTATATCACATGGTATGGACTTGTCCTGTTATGCAGAGGTACTGGAGTGAGATTTGTGATTTTATCTCCTCGAAGCTGGGGCTTCCAGGGATACTCTCTCCTATAGTCTGTCTGTTGGGATGGTGACAGAAATAGTTCCTACCAAATATAAAAAGGAAGTTGCTCCGTTTACTTATGTACTATGGGAGGAAAATAATCCTTTTGAATTGGAAACCACCCAAAAAACCCATCCTTGATTCCTGGATCCAACTGATAAACGCTGACCTACAGATGTAAAAACTCACTTATGCAGCGAGGGGGACTCCTGATAGGTTCGATCAGATTTGGGGCTTATGGTTATGTGCGCAGAGCACTATCTGATTTTATGTGCAGGGTTCTGGGACTCCAGTATGAATGAGTATGTGTGTGAATGGTTGTCTGGTCCTGCACCAGTAAATATACCATGATGTAACACGGGACTGCCTATTTGTTTAGTAACATATTGCCACTGTGTTATTCTGATGTATCTCCCGTTTAGGGATCCTTGTATGAGTACTGGATTAAGGACTTGGTGTCTGGCTGTCTTTGTTTTCTGTATCCCTTTGGGATTTGGAGAAGTTTAAAAATTTAACCCTCCTCTTATGTTAGGGTCAGAACCGACCCGTTTTCAGGTTTTGAATGTCTATAAGTATCACATAAATTCGTTTATTGCATCAAGATTTTTTTACTTTGTCAGGAACCTCTATTTAAACAATGTAATAGAAAAAGAATCCTTTTCACTAAATTATAAAATACTGTGGTGAAAATTAAGACGTTTATTGTGTTAGGGTCAATTCTGACCCAGTTATAATATAGGATTATAGGACACTAATAAGTGCCAAAACTGAAATCCTAAACACTCTCTCTGCTTAGTAACACTGACAGCCAATCACCTCTCAACCCTGTGAGCTGTAGTTAGGGAGGGGCCGATCTCTTTTCCTGCTTGTCTGCTTCTCTAAATAAAGTAAATATTCTATTGAGGTTTATTTTACCATTTTTTAAATTTGAAAATGAGAGGTATGCTATCAAAGGAAAGGTCTAAGGGGTCACACCAAAAATATTAAAACCAATCTTTTCAAGGATAAAGAAGCCTAACAAGGTAACCAAGAGGTAAGAAACAAATTGGATGATAAATAATTGTTCAGAGGGTATTTTATGGCTGATTTAAGACACGGGTCAAAACCGACCCGTTAACATCATGGATAGTAACAGAAAGCTAACATAAGAGGAGGGTTAAAATGCTTTCTATAAATAAACACTATATAAAAAAAAAGAGAAATGCCATGGACCAGTCTCAACCTCATGGAGTCTTATTAGCCCTTTCTATCCCAGGAATGTACAAACTACTAGTCTCATCTTGATAAGTTTCCAAAATATGTCACACCTTGTGTAACCACACTTTAAGGATCCTCTCTGTTTCAACCATATATTACCTATTTCTTTGCCAGTGTAGAAGACTGAAGATAAATTACCAAAAGAAACCTCTCAGATAAGAAGAGCAGGTAATCTAGGTAATTATCATCTCCAAGCCTCTATACTGGCAAATAAATGGGTAAAACATGGTTTGAACAGAAATTATTCTGGTGTGGCTTTTTATGTATGTTAAAAAGGACAGCAGAATTCCCCCCCAATTAAATGTCCCCCACCTTATTAAATCTTCCACAAATTTTAATATTATTAACATGATATATCTGTTGGAACGTACAACACATAGGAAGTCATTTACTAATCTAAAATATTACTAAATTAGGTGTATTTCAGGCGCTATCAGCGACTTTTCCACACTCATGCCAGACCTAAAATTGTGGGCGGGGAAGGTTATGGGCCGGCAGGCCCCTCTCATTCATCATTTTCTACACCTGTTTTAGGCATAGAAAATAGTCTAAATGTAGTTCGGAAGCGGTCTTGCATTTAGAACTGGATTTGGATGTGCCGAAGTTATGGAAAGGCCTGCGCCTTTTCAGATCTTCGGCGGATCCGCCGCCAGCTGTGGGCCTTTATTAACACCGGCATCTAAAACGCCAGTCTTAATAAATGTACCCCATAGTCTTCAATATGTGGGTTTCACAACCTACAAATTGAAAATCTGGATATCAGACACATTACATAAATGCAACCTAAAACTTATAATTTAATTGTTACTGAGATAAAAAAAAAAGTTAATAAGCCTCCAAGAGGTGTTCACTGGACCAGGGCACTTCTCGTGAGAGAGGCTTTTTAGATCCTTTACTTAGACACACCAAAGGGATTACATTTTCTGTGTGCTGGCCCACAGGGAGAGACTGAACAGGGCTGGAGAGGATGGGAGCAGCAATGGTAGCAATGAGGGTGCACATAGTCCTCAAGGTGTCTAAATCTTGTTCCTGTGCTTCCTGAGCAGCACTTGCAGTGATGGGAGAGGTGCAACCATTTTTCCCCTAGTGGCACACGCAATATTTTTGGGTCTCCTTTCTGGTGGTGGCTTGGATGCCCTTGGTGTTAGATGAGCAGTGAGGTGCAAGGCAGGAGAATAAGAGACAGGGGCGATTATGGAGACAAATGACAAAGCCGGCTTTGTTAAAGGAAAATATTAACTCTCTTAATATTTCTCTGAAATGCCCAATGGTATCTCCATGGAGAATTATTTTCTTCTGTCTTGGCTAGTCTGGTAGCAGCATACACATCCTCCCTCTTGGATACCTACCAGGACCTTCTAACCAGGGAAAGTGGCAACAGCCCACTGCCCAGCAACTATCACCAAGGACTGCCATGTCTTCCCAAACAGTGCATTCAGAAAGTCTTCAGACCCTTTCAATTTTTTCACATTTATTTTAGCCCTGAGATAAAATAAAAAACAAGTTTTCTGTAATCTGTTCTCTTAAAATATGAAAACAGAATTTTAGAAATGTTTGCAAATGTATATAAAAGTAAATCATATATTTTGCATTGAGATAAGTTCTGACCCATTCCTATTACACTTGCAATTTAGCTATGGGGGCTTTCCATTTCTCTTGATCATCTTTGAGATGTTTCTACACCTTGATTGGAGTCCATTCGTGGTAAACTAAGTTGATTGAACATGATTTACAAAGACACAGCCCTGCCTAAATAAGGTATCACAGCTGACAATGCATATCAGAGTAAAAACCAAGCCATGAGGAAGAAATAACTGCCTGTAGAGCTCAGAGACAGCACTGAGTTAACAAGAGCACAGTGGCCGCCATAATTCTTAAATGAAAGAGGTTTGGAACAATCAGGACTCAACTTAGTTTGGTGGGACAGCCATCTCTAGGAAGTCAGTGGAAAAAGACCATGGTAAGAGAGGTGACCAAGAACCCAATGGTCACTCTTGAAGAGCTCCAAAGATCCTGGATGCAGGTGTGAGAAACTTCCAGAAGGTCAACCATCACTCCGGCTTTTCAGAAATCTGGGCTTTATGGCAGAATGGTCAGAAAGAAGCATCTCCTAAGTAAAAGATATTTGGAAATTAGCATAAAACACACCTAAATGACTCTCAGACTGTGAGAAACAAGATTCTTTGATCTGATGAAACCAAGATTGAACTTTTTGGCCTCATTTCTAAGCGCCATGTTTGCAGAAAACCAGACACTGCCCAATACCATCCATACAGTGAAGCATGGTGGTAGCAGCATCATGGTGTGGATTGTTTTAGTGGCTGGGACAGGGACACTGGTTAGAGTTGAGGGAAATCTGAATGAAGCAAAGTACATAGATATTCTTAATGAAAACATGATCCAGACTTCAACTTGATCTGGACTTCATCCATGCATCAGATGCACTCTTCATACCTGTTCAATGCAATGCTACAGAATCATTAGGCGCCAGAATACATCACATGGTCATTGACTCAATGCCATGGTTGATGATCTCCAAAGATCATCAATTATCAAAATAGGCTGGACAGTACTCATCATCTGACTCACCAAAGACCTGGTTGTATTATATGTATAACCAGAGACTGAAACAATGTTTCATGTCACGGTAAGCTGGTAACTTTCCATTCTTGTGCTAAAAAAAAGTAGGTTTTGTTTTCATTGACTTGACATGGTCTTAATATTTAAAAAATATTTATTAAGAAAAAGCTGGAAATGTTGCAAATGGTGGCAAAAATCTACACTTGCTCAGCTTTTAGCATGTGCCTTTAAATACATTTTTCCGACATTACTACAATTATTTTTTGTCTCAGGCATATGAAACTCTTGTCAGGAACCAGTACAGTACACTGGAGACATTTGTGGACATTTGCCCTCATTTGTGCTATTCAAATCAACCCCGTACTTTTGCAACTTGAAAGGTTGATTTGTACTGTGATCTATGCTGTTATATGCACTGTTTCATAGTGTTGAACTGAATTTATATGTTTATTGTAACATCCTATTAATACACAGTTATACTGAGAGACTTTATGATTTTCTACCTATGCAAAGTGAGCCAGCCAGTCAGACGACAATCACAGATCCTGGGCCACTATTCTTTGTCCATGGAGCCAGCCTTCTGGCTCGAGAAGCCATCTAAGTGTCTTGACTGTATTTATTTGCACTTGAGTTCCTCCAGAAAAAACGCACACTTTTTAACTGTGGACCCTGTCTCTGTGGGCTTATTTCCCATTGGGGCGCACTGCTCCTTAACGTCCATTCCAGAAAGCAGCAACACATGGTGACACCTCAACAGAGTCTGCAGGACCCAGCATAGGGTTGATGCCTCCCCAAACCCGGTCCTACTGCACAGAACTATCCATTTATATCACAGTATGTGTATGCCCCCACCAGTGGCGTAGCTACCAGGGAAGCTGGTTACTTCAGGGTGTATGCTGAGAAGGCAAACAGGAGCAGTACTACTATGATTTTGTCAGGTCAGGTCCCCTCAACACATGCAGTCAAATTGTGGCCCAACTGCTTTAATTCATGAAAGGATGGCAACATCAGATTGGCTTGCTGCAGGGCTTCTTACTTATTATACATTTCCTGGGCCCCACTACCTATGCGTATCCTGTCTCTCTGCTTACTGACATTAGCAGAGAGAGAATAAGGGGCTGGAGCAGAAGCAAAGCTCGGCTTCCAACAGCGCTAAGTTTAATTTATGTAATGTACCTGAGCCGCTAGCACAGCACTCTGCAAAGACAGTCCCAGTGCAGGCTGTCACTGACCTCCCTGACTGCATAAGCTTGTTGTTAGCAATGGCCGTGTCTCTGGAGTAGAGTTGAGCGGACACCTGGATGTTCAGGTTCGACGGGTTCGGCCGAACTTCACAAAAAAGTTCAAGTTTGGGACCCGAACTTGACCCAAACTTGGCCCCGAACCCCATTGAAGTCAATTGGGACCCGAACTTTTGAGCACTAAAATGGCTGTACAAATGTCATGCAAAGGGCTAGAGGGCTGCAAATGTGGATAAGGAAATTACTTTAAATAACATAAAATATGTAAAAATAAAAAAATAATAATCTTGATCTAGGAGGACGAGATCCATATGGAGTAGAAGGTTGAGGAGGCGCATGTGGCGGTGTATGTGGAAGCGGCGGTGGTGGAGGAGGAGGTAGCCTATACTGCTTTTTGTTTTTAATTTTTTTTTTATTTTATTTAATTAGGGTATATCGCAAAACATTGGGAAATATAATCTGTGATAACCCCCTCCAGTCGTGCTAAACACACGTTCAGACAATACACTGGCTGCAAGGCAGGCCAGCACCTCCAAGGGGTAAAGGGCAAGCTCAGGCCATGAGCCCAATTTGGAGACCCAGAAGTTGCAGGGGGCTGACCCCTGTCAGTCAGTTCATGTATGCGTGTGCACACTTACTGCACCACCATGTCGCACATCCCCGTGATGTGCTCTATCAACTTTTGATGTTCTTTTAGGCGCCTACCATGGTGATCATGGGTGGCGGGGAATCAGGATTCCAGGCCGGAGAGGGAGCCTGAGAAATGGATACCACATGCAAGGGAGGTCAATGGATGAAATTTAATGTAATTGAGTGGAAATGTGGGACAAAGTATTGAAGCATAAGCTTCCAAGTTAAGGAGGGGGCGCACAGCAATTACCCACTCCCGACTCGGGGAGGTAGTGACAATAAATAACAATACAGGACTCTTAAGATGCCCTGTTATTGGAATAATTAATAAAAAATTATGGGGAATGTCACTGTGGTATTTTTGATTTGTAAACATTAGCCAGGAAAGGCCCTGCTGCCGCTTTGTATATCTTCTCTATCAACTTTCGATGTTCTTTTCTGCGCCTACCATGTTGATCGCGTTTATCGGCGAATCAGGGTTCCACGCCGGAGAGGGAGCGTGAGAAAGAGAGACCACATCCAAGGGAGGATTAATTGTTTCAAATTAAAAATGATAGAGCGGAAATGTGGGACAAAGTATTAAAGCGTAAATGTGGGACAACTTTTTAAAGTTTAAGCATTAAATGAAAGGATGTGGCGCGCATCAATTAATGAAGGATTTCTTAAATTTTATTCCCTGTCAACTATGCAGAGCAGGGATTTCAATCCAGCAAAATGTGAAAAATGTCACCTGACAATGTAACAGATGATTTTTTTAAATTTATGTTCCTGTCACCTATACAGAGGTGCCCCAGTGACATCCACCATCCATTTGGATATCTTCTCTATCAACTTTCAATGTTCTTTTCTGAGCCTACCATGTTGATCACGGTTATCGGCGAATCAGGGTTTCACGCCGGAGAGGGAGCGTGAGATAGAGAGACCACATCCAAGGGAGTTTAATTGTTTCAAATTAAATATGATAGAGTGAAAATATGGGACAAATTATTGAAGCGCAAATGTAAGACAACTTGTTAAAGTTTAAGCATTGGATGAAAGAAGGTGGCGCACATGAATTAAAGAGGAATTTCTGAAATGTTATTCCCTGTCACCTACAGTTGTATCATCGTTAGTGCTCCCTGCAGACTCGCATCAGCGCGTAACAATAGCGAATTTCATTTGTGAATTTGAAGCGCTTGGTGTTGCAATTTTGCTGAGTGAACACCTGATGGCGCTTGGAACTACCCGGGACCCGCTTGGAACTACAGTACATGAGAGAGTAGGCTGTAAACTGCAGCCCCCCCTTCATCACGCACGTGGCCAAAAAGCTGAAATCGAGTGTCGGGGGTGGCGGGGTGGGGGAGAAGTTCACCAGACAGCTACTGTACACTGTACCGCATTGCGATTTAAACTTTCTCAAATCCGACAGTACATTCTAGCATGGAGCCGTTCCCATGGTGATGGGGACGCTCCATGAGCACGGAAGTCGGCAGAAGCTCTAAGTTGAAATCGCAATGCGATTTATAGAACTTGAATAAATCGCATTGCGATTTCAACTTTCTCAAATCTGACAGTACATTCTAGCATGGAGGCGTTCCCATGGTGATGGGGACGCTCCATGAGCACGGAAGTCGGCATACTAGAATGTACTGTCGGATGTGAGGATTAAGTTGAAATCGCAATGCGATTAATTTAACTTGAAGTAATCGCATTGCGATTTCAACTTAGAGCTGGGTTTCTAATGGGTCAGCTTGCTAGAATTAATGAAGTTAACGAATATGGAATATAGCAGTGCTAAGTTAAAATCGCAATGCGATTTATAGAACCTGAATTAATCGCATTGAGATTTCAACTTTACATACACCGAAAAGGGACACTCCACCCCTCCTCCTCTATATAGAACCTCCTCCCTCACATCGACTTCATACACCGGCTCCATCTGACAGCCGCTGCTCTTTCTAGTGATTGGAACCCAGCGCTCCGGCAATGAAATAGGAACAGCCACTCAGCGGGCCCCTCCATACCCTGAGGGTCTGATCACAACCAAAATTTTATTCCCTGTCAACTATGCAGAGCAGGGATTTCTATCCGGCAAAATTTGAAAAATGGCACCTGACAATGTAACAGATTATTTTTTTATATTTATGTTCCTGTCACCTATGCAGAGGTTCCCCAGTGACATCCACCATCCATTTGGATATCTTCTCTATCAACTTTCAATGTTCTTTTCTGAGCCTACCATGTTGATCACGGTTATCAGCAAATCAGGGTTCCACGCCGGAGAGGGAGCATGAGAAAGAGAGACCACATCCAAGGGAGATAAATGTATTAAATTTTTTTGGGATCGAGCGTAAATATGGGAAAAGTTATTGAGGCGTAAATATGGGACAAATTACTGAAGTGCAAATGTGGGAAAAGTTATTGAAGCGCAAATGTGGGACAAATTACTGAAGCGCAAATGTGGGACAACCTGTTAAAGTTTAAGCATTGAATGAAAGGAGGTGGCGCGTATGAATTAAAGAAGAATTTCTGAAATTTTATTCCCTGTCACCTATGCAGAGCAGGGGTTTATTCACGTCCAAAATTGTAAAATGTCAACCCAAGAATGTAACAGAAAAATTACAGAAATGTATTAACCTGTCTACTTGGTAGAGCAGGGGTCTATGACAAAAAAAATATATATTTTTGTCACCCGAAAATGTAAAAGAAAAATTATTGAAATTTATTAAGCTGTCAACTAGGTAGAGGAGGGGTATATTACACCCAAAAATGCTTATTTAAAAGAAATAAGGTCACATACCGTATGTAAAAGAGTAACAAATCCACAGGAAGACTGCACACCCCGACGCGCGTTTCGATTTGAAACCTTCCTCCGGGGGTACCTTTGTAACTTTGTTACTCTTTTACATACAGTATGTGACCTTATTTCTTTTATTTGCCTGTTTTCTACACTTTCTTGTGGTCTTTGCTTCCTGAATAAACATTTACTATGTTTTTCTGCGATTCTCTGTAGCTTGCACATGCACTTTACTACCCGCTTAACTTAGGTGAATAGGTATATATATATATATACTTAAAGACCCACATTGGAGAGTTGCTATTTTTTCTTTCTGCTTATATCGCAGTTTGCACTTGCACTTTATATTTGATGATATTATCTGCACCCTCATCAATAGTGGATACTCTTTCAATATACATCTTATACGGCAGTTCTGTTTTACCTATAGGTATTTATACTTAGGTCACTTGTCTCTTTACATCGCTGTACTCTACAAATTCTCCCAGGATTGTACTGCACTTTGTGCATTTGTCTGTCATCTCTTTGTATGTTTTTAACTATATATTCAATAAAACAATATTTTTATAGCTTAGTAGTTCTCAGTGTCCTTTTATAGGTTTCCTCCTTGAAAGATAAGTGGTTGGGCATCGGTGCACTCAATCTCTTCCACTTCTGGGGCAGGGCTAGGTGGATAGCCCTGGGAAACTCTGCTAACAGAGTCATCAAAAAACAGAAGAGACTGCTGCATGACTTGGGGCTCAGACTGCTTGGCTGATTTGCAAGGGGGTGAGATGAAAGACTGATGGACATGGGCTGCAGGTGCCAACTCTGATCTTTCAGCAGGAGACTGGGTAGGAGACAATGTGAAGGATCTGGAGGCACTGTCAGCAACCCAATCTACTATTGCCTGTACTTGTTCATGCCTCACCATTCGTAGAGCCGCATTATCCCGACCAAATATAGCTGCAGGTTCGGTCGCTTACTCGCACCTGAGGAAGGGGTTTCACTTGTGCATGTAGCTGGCACAGATCAACCACGTCCTCTCCCTGCAAAAGGAGCTCCACCGGCAGCACCACGACCTGGGCCACGTCCCTTATTTGACGCTCTCCTCATATTTCTCAAATTTAGAATCTTGCCCTAAATGGGTGTTTAATTAATACAAGAATAGAATGACAGTATGTACAGGGTGTATCTCACACGCCCTGATCCAGACTAGGCCTTAATTAAATTTGTTTGCCCAAAATGGCTGTATTACAAATACCTGAATAGAACCCCTGTATATAAAGGATGTATCTCACAATGACATCTGCAGCAAAGGCTGCCAAATAAACTTTTTTTGCCCAAACGGGTGTTTGTTTAATAACTGAATATGACAGCAGTATATAACCCTGGAATTTTAAACGTCTTGCTGCTGCAAGGGCGGAAAAATTGTGTATTTTGCCCAAAAAAGGGTGTTTTAATAATAGAAGAATATAACCCCTGTATATAAAAGGTGTATCTCACTAGCCCTGACCCACACTAGGCCGCAATTAAAGATTTGTGCCCAAAATGGCTGTATTTCAAATACCTGAATATAACCCCTGTATATAAAGGGTGTATCTCACACGCCCTGACCCAGACTAGGCCGCAATTAAAGATTTGTGCCCCTCGATGCGGCATGACTTAGCTACATAGCTACGTGGGCGTGCTCCATGCCGCTTCTCCCCCGCCTCCCTGCTCACCCTCCCTCTGTGTCATCTCTCGTGGCATCTGGCGCTGTCGGGCCTGATAACCAGTAACCGCAGATGATGGTATAGACCAGCAGAGAAATGGCAGCTGATGCGTGGAGAAGTCGGGCAGAGTGCTGAGAGGACGGGCTACAAGTGCCTGGAACCACAGCGGCAGTCAGTGATTGATTTCTGAGCAGGATCGGCACTGGAGTATCGTGAGGCACAACAGTATATTTATCTCCCAAGTGAACCTGAAGAATTGCTCTGGTAGTGCTGTACCTGGAGACTCAGCCGTCGCTTCACCCATGAGAACCTGCCGCTTGCTGTAGCCCTGCATCGTGGAGACGACCAGGATTTGATCTGTCAGCTGCAACTAGCCCGGACGCCTATGGGCTGAAAATTGGTGAGACTAAACTTTCCACTGGCCTTACTGATCTGCATAACATCGCTTTAACCCACTAACCTGCATATATAGAATCAGACTTGATAATCCTGGAAAATAGAATGGGGTCTACTGGGACACATTTAACATACTAACATTTTGGTATACATACCCGCTGAACCTTCCTTCTGATTGGTATACCATTGCCGTATATGGCGTTAACACTATAACTCAACCGTGGTTTTCGTGGTCAAAAGCACTACCTGTTTTGGGGTCTCTGTCTCTGTTTCCCCATCCCGTTCAGGCTATAGGGATAATCATACCCCACCTGTACTGTCGAATTGTGTATATTTTTTGGGGGGTACTGAGACGGTAGCCTTGGTATACCGTACGTCGGAAAGTCTAACTTCATCTGTTTGTGTCAACATGCCCCCCAGAAGAAAGACGAGTCCGCAGCAGCAGATATGCCGGTTTTGTCTCCAAGTCTGAAAAGAGACTAGGAAGTGGCTGTATTGGGGCCCTACCTGCAGTAGAGGTCCGGTGCAGAGTGACATTCGGCGATATATTTATATTTTAGCTCTATACTGGGGCATGTGATGTATGCTCAACTCTATTTGTGTGGTGGTCATCTATTTCAGATTTTCTGAGCTCATTGTGGTGGAGGTTATAATACACGGCCCTGTGAAAGTTTATGAGTACCTCAGTTTTTGTTACGCTGCCCCATTGTAGTATTCCTCAAATTACTGGAGCTGCCTATATTGTACGTATTATAGGATTGGGCACTCTTTAAAAATATGCCTCCCAAATACAGTAGGAAATCTGTGGGTACAGGGTCTCCAAAAGGTGGGGCGGGAAGCAGCCCGCAAGCCAGAATGGAAAAATACCTTAGATCCCCTTCTTCCAAGTCTAAAGGGGGGAAAAAACATTAGATGCAATAGAAGGTGGAGAGGATCTAATGCAGCGGTCAGAGAACACATCTGTAAAGGGTGGTGATATGGATAAAGACCGCTTAGACATGATAGACAGGAAGTTGGCAGATATATTAGGAGTGGTTCAGACCACCAATCAATAGGTGGTAGATATTGCCACCACGGTGAAGTCACTGCAGATGGATATCACATTGATCAGAGATGATATGACTAAAATCCGAGCAAAGATTAAAGAGACTGAAATGGGATTAGTAGAACTAAAAAAGGATCATGAGAGTACCCGTAAAAGGACGGATGAGTTAGACCAAGAACGTAGGAGGGTAAATGCGAAGTTAATAGATCTGGAGGATAGAGCACGCAGATATAATCTGAGAATAATATGATTCCCCGAAGGAGTGGAAGGAGAAAATTCGGCCGGCTTTGTACAAAAATGGCTCTTACAAGTATTGGGCCCATGTCAGGAGTCACCCATGTTCTGTGTAGAAAGTGCCCACAGAATTCCATTTAAAAAGCCCCCGTCCCCTTCTGGCCAAAATGCTATGCTCGAGCGATAGTAATTGGGTCCTCAGGCGTAAGAGAGAGTTACAGGAGATTGAATATAACGGCAGTCAGATACAGATATATCCAAACTTCTCAAAAGACACGCAATATAAACGCTGAGAATATTATGACATAAAGAAAAGGCTACAGGCTGCGAATATTAAATACTCTATGATTTACCCTGCAAAGTTAAGGATTGTTTGTAGGGATACTGTTCTCTTTTTTGTTAAATCTGCGGATGCCCTCGAATGGTTGGAATCGGTAGATAAATTGGGCCCTGGCTCTGCGCATGGGGTGGTGGTGAGGAGTTGGTGGTTGGGGTGAGGGATGGTTCCGGTGCGGGTGAGGCGGAATGAAAGAGGTTGACAAGGTTAGCTCCATTTGTGAACCAGATTGTGGGGTTGGGGGGGGGGGGGGGTATGCATGGGGGAGGGGGGGTTAGTGTGGGAGGGAGAGTGGCCTCTGTTGTCGATACGGTGTAATGGACGATTCCCTTACAAAAGCTAAATTAAATGAACTATAAAGTTCTAGCATGGAACATACGAGGGCTAGGGGATAAAACTAAGAGGATCATTGTTTTTTATTAGATCTCCAGACATCTCCCCGCAATTGTTGCGCTGCTTGAAACCCATGCGTCATTGGAGGTCCCCTCATACTTACTGCAAAAATGGGCAAAACATCAATTCCACTATTCCAGCTATTCTTCGTACTCCTGCGGGGTCAGCGTATATGTGCACAAAAGTGTAGATTACGAACCGGTGGAACAGCAGATTGATCGGAGATATGTCTTCCTTTATGGCCGGTGGAATGGTCGGATTTGTATTTTGGCATTTCTATACATCCCTCCTCCATTTGCCATAACAGTCCTTAATCAACTGGCTATGTTTGTATATAATAGAGAGCGTTGTCCGGTATTAGTATCGGGGGACTTCAACTGCGTGTTGGACCCCGAAATGGATAGAGTATCTAATGTCGCAAAATATAACGGGATTCAGGGAAAACAGTTAGTATTCCAGGGGTTCTGTCAGGAAACGGGGCTAATAGACATTTGGCGGAATCTATATGGTAATAGGCAGGTATTCTCATGTTATAGCAAGACCTATAAGGCAATGTCTAGAATTGATCTTGCATTGGCCAACAGCGATATGATCACTTTAATTGCCAAAATGAAATATGAGACACATGGATATCCATATGCTATGGAGCTGTCCGGCTATTAACAGCTTTTGGCAAAGTATATTTCAGGCAATAAGTTTAAGAACTATTACAAAACTTGTACCCACGATGGAATTCGCCATATTAGGCATACTTACCCAGGATAGTAAAAACAAGATCTCAAAAGGTGAACACCTTTGATGGTTGAAGGGGCTATTATTGGCCAAGGTCTTAATCCTCAGAAACTGGGGGCTGGATAAGGCCCCAGTCCTGGAAGAATGGAAAAGATATATGTACAGAATAAAGAAATTTGAACGTATTAAATACAAAGAGGGAAAACAACGGAATTTATGGGATAAGATCTGGTTGGGGTGGGATTGATAAGGACTGATTTGGATTGTATGTATGATCTAGTCCTCGTACGGATTGTACGGATTATAACAGAAAAGCTGGTGGGAATCGCCCACTACCCAGATGACAACCGCGGCAGGGTGGGGGGTTGGGTACGGGTGGGAATATGGGGGGAGGGACACAAGTACAGTTCCCTGTTTTTTGTCTTTTTTTTTTTTTACCTGAGATCTCAATGTTCTAGCTTGATGTATTTTCTGCTGTGTCAGATCTTTGTAATATATACATGTAGACATTGATGTCTTGTACTTTATATGGTATTGTCCTCCTTCTTAGAAAACAATAAAGAAATACTTAAAAAAAAAAAAAAGATTTGTGCCCAAAATGGCTGTATTCCAAATACCTGAATAGAACCCCTGTATATAAAGGGTGTATCTCACAATGACATCTGCAGCAAAGGCTGCCAAATAAACTTTTTTTTTCCCAAACGGGTGTTTGTTTAATAATTGAATATGACAGTATATAACCCTGGAATTTCAAACGTCTTGATGCTGCAAGGGCGGACATTTTTTTTATTTTGCCCAAAAAAGGGTGTTTTATTAATTGAAGAATATAACCACTGTATATAAAGGGTGTATCTCACACGCCCTAAACCCACACTAGGCCGCAATTAAAGATTTGTTCCCAAAATGGCTATATTTCAAATACCTGAATATAACCCCTGTATATAAAGCGTGTATCTCACACGCCCTGACCCACACTAGGCTTTAATTAAATTTGTTTGCCCAAAATGGCTGTATTTCAAATACCTGAATAGAACACCTGTATATAAAGGGTGTATCTCACAATGACATCTGCAGCAAAGGCTGCCAAATAAACTTTTTTTTGCCCAAATGTGTGTTTGTTTAATAACTGAATATGACAGCAGCAGCAAGGGCTGTAAAATTGTGTATTTTGTCAAAAAAGTGTGTTTTTAAAAACCCAGAAAATTATGACTGCATTTCTAGCTTAAATTGAGTAATCCAGATGTTGTATATTGCCAAAAAAGTGTGTTTTTTATTACTAACAGAATATGAAAGCTGTATATATTAACCACCTAAGCCCACAGTGCTTAAACACCCTGAAAGACCAGGCCACTTTTTACACTTCTGACCTACACTACTTTCACCGTTTATTGCTCGGTCATGCAACTTACCACCCAAATGAATTTTACCTCCTTTTCTTCTCACTAATAGAGCTTTCATTTGGTGGTATTTCATTGCTGCTGACATTTTTACTTTTTTTTGTTATTAATCGAAATTTAACGATTTTTTTGCAAAAAAATGACATTTTTCACTTTCAGTTGTCAAATTTTGCAGAAAAAACGAGATCCATATATAAATTTTGCTCTAAATTTATTGTTCTACATGTCTTTGATAAAAAAAAATGTTTGGGTAAAAAAAAAAATGGTTTGGGTAAAAGTTATAGCGTTTACAAACTATGGTACAAAAATGTGAATTTCCGCTTTTTGAAGCAGCTCTGACTTTCTGAGCACCTGTCATGTTTCCTGAGGTTCTACAATGACCAGACAGTACAAACACCCCACAAATGACCCCATTTCGGAAAGTACACACCCTAAGGTATTCGCTGATGGGCATAGTGAGTTCATAGAACTTTTTTTTTTTTGTCACAAGTTAGCGGAAAATGATGATTTTTTTATTTTTATTTTTTTTTCTTACAAAGTCTCATATTCCACTAACTTGTGACAAAAAATAAAAAGTTCTATGAACTCACTATGCCCATCACGAAATACCTTGGGGTCTCTTCTTTCCAAAATGGGGTCACTTGTGGGGTAGTTATACTGCCCTGGCATTCTAGGGGCCCAAATGTGTGGTAAGGAGTTTGAAATCAAATTCTGTAAAAAATGACCTGTGAAATCCGAAAGGTGCTCTTTAGAATATGGGCCCCTTTGCCCACCTAGGCTGCAAAAAAGTGTCACACATCTGGTATCTCTGTACTCAGGAGAAGGTGGGGAATGTGTTTTGGGGTGTCATTTTACATATACCCATGCTGGGTGAGAGAAATATCTTGGCAAAAGACAACTTTTCCCATTTTTTTATACAAAGTTGGCATTTGACCAAGATATTTATCTCACCCAGCATGGGTATATGTAAAAAGACACCCCAAAACACATTCCTCAACTTCTCCTGAGTACGGAGATACCAGATGTGTGACACTTTTTTGCAGCCTAGGTGGGCAAAGGGGCCCATATTCCAAAGAGCACCTTTCGGATTTCACAGGTCATTTTTTACAGAATTTGATTTCAAACTCCTTACCACACATTTTGGCCCCTAGAATGCCAGGGCAGTATAACTACCCCACAAGTGACCCCATTTTGGAAAGAAGAGACCCCAAGGTATTCGCTGATGGGCATAGTGAGTTCATGGAAGTTTTTATTTTTTGTCACAAGTTAGTGGAATATGAGACTTTGTATGAAAAATGAAAAAAAACGAAAAAAAAAAAAAACATCATTTTCCACTAACTTGTGACAAAAAATAAAAAATTCTAGGAACTCGCCATGCCCCTCACGGAATACCTTGGGGTGTCTTCTTTCCAAAATAGGGTCACTTGTGGGGTAGTTATACTGCCCTGGCATTCTAGGGGCCCAAATGTGTGGTAAGGAGTTTGAAATCAAATTCTGTAAAAAATGACCTGTGAAATCCGAAAGGTGCTCTTTGGAATATGGGCCCCTTTGCCCACCTAGGCTGCTAAAAAAGTGTCACACATCTGGTATCTCCGTACTCAGGACAAGGTGGGGAATGTGTTTTGGGGTGTCATTTTACATATACCCATGCTGGGTGAGAGAAATATCTTGGCAAAAGACAACTTTTCCCATTTTTTTTATACAAAGTTGGCATTTGACCAAGATATTTATCTCACCCAGCATGGGTATATGTAAAAAGACACCCCAAAACACATTCCTCAACTTCTCCTGAGTACGGAGATACCAGATGTGTGACACTTTTTTGCAGCCTAGGTGGGCAAAGGGGCCCATATTCCAAAGAGCACCTTTCGGATTTCACAGGTCATTTTTTACAGAATTTGATTTCAAACTCCTTACCACACATTTGGGCCCCTAGAATGCCAGGGCAGTATAACTACCCCACAAGTGACCCCATTTTGGAAAGAAGAGACCCCAAGGTATTCGCTGATGGGCATAGTGAGTTCATGGAAGTTTTTATTTTTTGTCACAAGTTAGTGGAATATGAGACTTTGTATGAAAAAAAAAATCAAAAAAAAATCATCATTTTCCACTAACTTGTGACAAAAAATAAAAAATTCTAGGAACTTGCCATGCCCCTCACGGAATACCTTGGGGTGTCTTCTTTCCAAAATGGGGTCACTTGTGGGGTAGTTATACTGCCCTGGCATTTTCCAGGGGCCCTAATGTGTGGTAAGTAGGTAAATGACCTGTGAAATCCGAAAGGTGCTCTTTGGAATGTGGGCCCCTTTGCCCACCTAGGCTGCAAAAAAGTGTCACACATCTGGTATCTCCGTACTCAGGAGAAGGTGGAAAATGTGTTTTGGGGTGTCATTTTACATATACCCATGCTGGGTGAGAGAAATATCTTGGCAAAAGACAACTTTTCCCATTTTTTTATACAAAGTTGGCATTTGACCAAGATATTTATCTCACCCAGCATGAGTATATGTAAAAAGACACCCCAAAACACATTCCTCAACTTCTCCTGAATACAGAGATACCAGATGTGTGACACTTTTTTGCAGCCTAGCTGGGCAAAGGTGCCCAAATTCCTTTTAGGAGGGCATTTTTAGACATTTGGATACCAGACTTCTTCTCACGCTTTGGGGCCCCTAAAATGCCAGGGCAGTATAAATACCCCACATGTGACCCATTTTGGAAAGAAGACACCCCAAGGTATTCAATGAGGGGCATGGCGAGTTCATAGAAAAAAAAAAAATTGGCACAAGTTAGCGGAAATTGATTTTTTGATTTTGTTCTCACAAAGTCTCCCTTTCCGCTAACTTGGGACAAAAATTTCAATCTTTCATGGACTCAATATGCCCCTCAGCGAATACCTTGGGGTGTCTTCTTTCCAAAATGGTGTTATTTGTGGGGTGTTTGTACTGCCCTGGCATTTGAGGGTCTCCACAATCATTACATGTATGCCCAGCATTAGGAGTTTCTGCTATTCTCCTTATATTGAGCATACGGGTAATGAGATTTTTTTTTTCCGTTCAGCCTCTGGGCTGAAAGAAAAAAATGAACGGCACAGATTTCTTCATTCGCATCGATCAATGTGGATGAAAAAATCTCTGCCAAAAAGAGAAAAAGGAGGGGAAAGGCGTCTGCCAGGACATAGGAGCTCCGCCCAACATCCATACCCACTTAGCTCGTATGCCCTGGCAAACCCGATTTCTCCATTCACATCAATCGATGTGGATGAATAAATCATTGCCGGGATTATTTTTTTTTTTTATATATATATACAAAGTGTTTGCCAAAGTATATGAACACCGCCACCTCCTCAGCTCATATGCCTCGGCAAACGTATCTTTTACTGCAGAGGAGAAATCTCGTCTTGCAGCGCCGCATACACCGACTTGCGTGTAATCTGACAGCAGCGCAATGCTTCTGTCAGAATGCACATCAGTGCTGCAGCTAGTCGATCGGTTGGTCCACCTGGAAGGTAAAAAAAACAAAAGAAAAAAGAAAAAACCAGGCCGCAACGCAATAAATTTATTAACTGTTGAACGGAACATAGAAACTTTTTTTTAACTGAACGTTTAACTTTTTTACTTACCGGTAATTTTTTTTTTGTTTAGTTTTTTTTACCTTTATAGAACAAACCTCTCCTTCCCCATGGGACAATGTGCAAAGCGCAAATCGCCCAAAGATGTGGCGAAGTACGTTATGCACTTTATCCCAGGTGAAAGGAGAGGTTTGCAGCAGCTGTGAGTAAAAGGGCCCTAATAGCCCTGTGTGCCTGTCCTGTGAGATGCAATCCCTATGCTAGGTGTACCTGTGTGTGGTACTTCCGGAAACACTCTCCATAGCATAGGGCAGGGTGGTCAGGACAGTCAGGACAGAAATAGCGGGTGTCACGCCTTATTCCACTCCTGCTACAGACACGAAATTTTTTTCGGGGTGGCGGTTGGGTTGAGGTACCAGCAACGACACTGGGGAAATGTCGCTCGTGTAGACGGCTAACTACACTGGTGGATGGGGCCACGGAACCTCCTGGGTAAAGGAGGTTCTCGATGATCTCTTCCTGGAATTTGAGGAAGGATCCTGTTCTCCCAGCCTTACTGTAGAGAACAAAACTATTATAGGCAGCCAATTGAATTAAATATACAGACACCTTCTTATACCAGCGTCTGGTTCTGCGGGAAACTAAATAGGGAGCCAACATCTGGTCATTGAAGTCCACCCCTCCCATGAGCGCATTATAGTTGTGGACTGAGAGGGGCTTTTCAATGACACGGTTTGCCCTTTCAATTTGGATTGTCGTGTCTGCGTGAATGGAGGAGAGCATGTAAACGTCACGCTTGTCTCTCCATTTCACCGCGAGCAGTTCTTCATTACACAAGGCAGCCCTCTCCCCCCTTGCAAGACGGGTGGTTACAAGCCGTTGGGGGAAGCCCACGCGACTAGTTCGCGCGGTGCCACAGGCGCAAATCCGTTCTAGAAACAAATGCCTAAAGAGGGCCACACTTGTGTAGAAATTGTCCACATAAAGATGGTACCCCTTGCCGAATAAGGGTGACACCAAGTCCCAGACTGTCTTCCCACTGCTCCCCAGGTAGTCAGGGCAACCGACCGGCTCCAGGGTATGATCTTTTCCCTCATAGATCCGAAATTTGTGGGTATAGCCTGTGGCCCTTTCACAGAGCTTATACAATTTGCCCCTATACCGGGCACGCTTGCTTGGGATGTATTGTTTGAAGCCAAGGCGCCCGGTAAAATGTATTAGGGACTCGTCTATGCAGATGTTTTGCTCGGGGGTATACAAATCTGCAAATTTCTGGTTGAAATGGTCTATGAGGGGCCGAATTTTGTGGAGCCGGTCAAAAGCTGGGTGGCCTCTGGGACGGGAGGTGGTGTTGTCGCTAAAATGCAGAAAACATAGGATGGTCTCAAATCGTGTCCTGGACATAGCAGCAGAGAACATGGGCATGTGATGAATTGGGTTCGTGGACCAATATGACCGCAATTCATGCTTTTTAGTTAGACCCATGTTGAGGAGAAGGCCCAAAAAAATTTTAAGTTCGGAAACTTGGACTGGTTTCCACTGGAAAGACTGGGCATAAGAGCTTCCCGGGTTGGCGGATATAAATTGTGTGGCATAGCGATTTGTTTCTGCCACGACTAAGTCCAAGAGTTCCGCAGTCAAGAACAGCTCAAAAAATCCCAGGGCCGAACCGATTTGAGCCGTCTCAACCCGAACTCCAGACTGGGCGGTGAAAGGGGGAACTACTGGTGCGGCTGAAGTTGGTGACTGCCAATCAGGGTTTGCCAGCACCTCAGGGATTCTAGGGGCTCTACGGGCCTGTCTGCGCGGTGGCTGCGACGGGGTAACTAGTGCACGTGCCACCGTACCAGCTTCAACTGCCCTTCTGGTGCTCGCCACGTCACCATGTTGTACGGCAGTGCTGGTACTAGGTCCAGGAAGGGCTGCGCTGCAGGTGTATGCCTCACCACGTGATCCGGCAGCGACAGCCCCACTCTGCTGCTCTTGAAACGGATCCTGCGTAACCTGTGGTCTAGCGACACGGGGCCGGGTACGCCTGGTGCTGCCAGGGACCTCCACCTCCTCGTCCGAACTTTGGATCAGAGAGCCACTGCTTTCTACAGGTTCATATTCTGACCCGCTAGATTCGTCAGATGAGGGTTCCCACTCCTCATCCGACTGGGTCAGAATCCTGTAGGCCTCTTCAGAAGAATACCCCCTGTTTGACATTTTGGACTACTAAATTTAGGGGTATTCCCTGAGACTACCCAAGAAAAAAAGCAAACCTGTCTTACAAAGGGGAGGCTAGCGAAGTACCGGAGGCTGCTGCGGTTGATAAAAAATATCAAAACTGATTTTTTTATCGCCGCAGTGCGTGTAAAGTGAATGTGCAGTGATCAAAAAACAAAATTTTTTTTGTCACTGCGGTGGGGCGGGCGTGGGTGAACGCACGTGTGGGCGACCGATCAGGCCTGATCGGGCAAACACTGCGTTTTGGGTGGAGGGCGAACTAAAGTGACACTAATACTATTATAGATCTGACCGTGATCAGTTTTGATCACTTACAGATACTATAAAATTACAAATGCTGATTAGCGATACGCTAATCAGCGAATAAAAGTGACTGCGGTGCGGTGGGGTGGGCGCTAACTGACGCTAACTACCTAACCAAGGGGCCTAAACTATCCCTAAAACCTAACAGCCAATACTAGTGAAAAAAAAAAAGTGACAGTTTACACTGATCACTTTTTGTCTTTCACTAAGTGATTGACAGGGGGCGATCAAGGGGTTAATTCGGGTGATGGGGGTGATGGAGGGTGATCTGGGGCTAAGGACAGTGTTTGGTGGGTACTCACAGTGAAGTCTGCTTCTCTGCTGGATCCAACCGACGAAAAGGACCAGCAGAGAAGCAGAGAAGCCATATAACAGATCATATTTACTAATATGATCTGTTATCTGGCTTCTGATTTGATTTTTTTAAAATCGCCAGCCTGCCAGCCAATGATCGTTGCTGGCAGGCTGGTGACGAAATACTTCTTTAACTTTTGCCGGCCCGCGATGCGCATGCGCGGGCCGGCAATGCACGAAATCTCGCGTCTCGCGAGAGGACGCACCGGCGCGTCCATCCAGAACAACAGGACCGCCGCAAAGACGCAATCCTGCGTACGGCGGTCCTGAGGAGGTTAAACTTGAATTTCACACTTGCAGATCTGTAAAATAGTGGATTTTGGCAAAATAAAAAAGTGTGTTTTTAAAAACCCAGAAAATTATGGCTTTATTTCTAGCTTAAATTGCACACTGACTAATCCAGACAGGGCCGCTGATGGGCCAGTACAGCTGGCCCAGTTGTACCGAGCCCGGCTGGCAGGGGGGCCCGGGCTGCCGACTCCCGAGCCATTTTAATTTTTTTGCTGTCAGTGGGCTGGCTCCAGTAACAGCAGGCAGTGTGGGGGCGGCGCTCACTCACTGACGTCACACGCCTGCTCCTCCCACTAGGCGGCGCAGGCGCGTGACGTCAGTGAGTGAGCGCTGCCGCCCCGCACTTGTTACTGGAGGCTGGAGGGTGGAGGGAGGAGGCAGGAGCTGAATGTAAGGTAGTATTTTAGTAAAGAGATGAGCGCTGTGCCTGTGCTAAAATTAAAGTTACTGTCTGCAGCCTGCACGGCTGCACCGATTTATTAATGTATACTACTGTGAGTGGCGGGGGGGGATCTATATGGATGACGTCATGACGGCACTGTTATAGGGAGGGCGGGGGATCCGTGGATGGCACTGTTATGGGGGGGGGGGTTTGTCATGTGGATGACACTTATGGGGGGGGCCGGGGGGTCTGTGGATGACACTTATGGGGGGGATCTGTGGATGGCACCATTATGGAGGGGGATCTGTGGATGACACTGTTATGGGGGGGATCTGTGGATGACACTGTTATGGGGGGATCTGTGGATGACTGTTATGGGGGGGATCTGTGGATGGCACTGTTATGGAGGGTATCTGTGAATGGCACTGTTATGGAGGGGTATCTGTGGATGACACATAGCATAAGATGCTATATACGGTATGTGTCATCCACAGATCCCCCTCTATAACAGTGCCATCCACAGATCCCCCCATAACAGTGCCATCCACAGATCCCCCCATAACAGTGCCATCCACAGATCCCCTCCATAACAGTGCCATCCACAGATCCTCTCCATAACAGTGCCATCCACAGATCCCCTCCATAACAGTGCCATCCACAGATCCCCTCCATAACAGTGCCATCCACAGATCCCCTCCATAACAGTGCCATCCACAGATCCCCTCCATAACAGTGCCATCCACAGATCCCCTCCATAACAGTGCCATCCACAGATCCCCTCCATAAAAGTGCCATTCACAGATCCCCTCCATAACAGTGCCATTCACAGATCCCCTCCATAACAGTGCCATTCACAGACGACCCCCCAGCGCCATAAATATCACTTGTAGACAAATCTGCATGTTGTTTCAAGGCGGCGTCTGGGGAGGGGCCAAGGGCGGGGCCAGGGGTGTGGCTGAAGGAGGGATCAGGGGGTGGAGCTGAAGGGGGCCCCGTCATGTATGCTGTACGGGGCCCCATGATTTCTATCAGCGGCCCTGAATCCAGATGTTGGATATTGCCAAAAAAGTGGTTTGTTTTTACTAACAGAATATGAAAGCTGTATATAACGTTAGAATTTCACATGTCCAGATGCAGCTAGGGATGTAAAATAGTGTATTTTGAACAAAAAGGGTGTTTTAACCACCTCAGCCCCCAGTGCTTAAACACCCTGAAAGACCAGGCCACTTTTTACACTTCCGACCTACACTACTTTCACCGTTTATTGCTCGGTCATGCAACTTACCACCCAAATGAATTTTACCTCCTTTTCTTCTCACTAATAGAGCTTTCATTTGGTGGTATTTCATTGCTGCTGACATTTTTACTTTTTTTTGTTATTAATCGAAATTTAACGATTTTTTTGCAAAAAAATGACATTTTTCACTTTCAGTTGTAAAATTTTGCAAAAAAAAACGAGATCCATATATAAATTTTGCTCTAGATTTATTGTTCTACATGTCTTTGATAAAAAAAAAATGTTTGGGTAAAAAAAAAATGGTTTGGGTAAAAGTTATAGCGTTTACAAACTATGGTACAAAAATGTGAATTTCCGCTTTTTGAAGCAGCTCTGACTTTCTGAGCACCTGTCATGTTTCCTGAGGTTCTACAATGCCCAGACAGTACAAACACCCCACAAATGACCCCATTTCGGAAAGTACACACCCTAAGGTATTCGCTGATGGGCATAGTGAGTTCATAGAACTTTTTATTTTTTGTCACAAGTTAGCGGAAAATGATGATTTTTTTTTTTTTCTTACAAAGTCTCATATTCCACTAACTTGTGACAAAAAATAAAAAGTTCTATGAACTCACTATGCCCATCACGAAATACCTTGGGGTCTCTTCTTTCCAAAATGGAGTCACTTGTGGGGTAGTTATACTGCCCTGGCATTCTAGGGGCCCAAATGTGTGGTAAGGAGTTTGAAATCAAATTCTGTAAAAAATGACCAGTGAAATCCGAAAGGTGCTCTTTGGAATATGGGCCCCTTTGCCCACCTAGGCTGCAAAAAAGTGTCACACATCTGGTATCTCTGTATTCAGGAGAAGTTGAGGAATGTGTTTTGGGGTGTCTTTTTACATATACCCATGCTGGGTGAGATAAATATCTTGGTCAAATGCCAACTTTGTATAAAAAAATGGGAAAAGTTGTCTTTTGCCAAGATATTTCTCTCACCCAGCATGGGTATATGTAAAATGACACCCCAAAACACATTCCCCAACTTCTCCTGAGTACGGAGATACCAGATGTGTGACACTTTTTTGCAGCCTAGGTGGGCAAAGGGGCCCATATTCCAAAGAGCACCTTTCGGATTTCACTGGTCATTTTTTACAGAATTTGATTTCAAACTCCTTACCACACATTTGGGCCCCTAGAATGCCAGGGCAGTATAACTACCCCACAAGTGACCCCATTTTGGAAAGAAGGGACCCCAAGGTATTCGCTGATGGGCATAGTGAGTTCATGGAAGTTTTTATTTTTTGTCACAAGTTAGTGGAATATGAGACTTTGTATGAAAAAAAAATTAAAAAAAATCATCATTTTCCACTAACTTGTGACAAAAAATAAAAAATTCTAGGAACTCGCCATGCCCCTCACGGAATACCTTGGGGTGTCTTCTTTCCAAAATGGGGTCACTTGTGGGGTAGCTATACTGCCCTGGCATTTTCCAGGGGCCCTAATGTGTGGTAAGTAGGTAAATGACCTGTGAAATCCTAAAGGTGCTCTTTGGAATGTGGGCCCCTTTGCCCACCTAGGCTACAAAAAAGTGTCACACATCTGGTATCTCCGTATTCAGGAGACGTTGGGGAATGTGTTTTGGGGTGTCTTTTTACATATACCCATGCTGGGTGAAAGAAATATCTCGGCAAAAGACAACTTTTCCCATTTTTTTATACAAAGTTGGCATTTGACCAAGATATTTATCTCACCCAGCATGGGTATATGTAAAATGACACCCCAAAACACATTCCCCAACTTCTCCTGAGTACGGTGATACCACATGTGTGACACTTTTTTGCAGCCTAGATGCGCAAAGGGGCCCACATTCATTTTATGAGGGCATTTTTAGACATTTGGATCCCAGACTTCTTCTCACGCTTTAGGACCCCTAGAATGCCAGGGCAGTATAAATACCCCACATGTGACCCCATTTTGGAAAGAAGACACCCCAAGGTATTCAATGAGGGGCATGGCGAGTTCATAGAATTTTTTTTTTTTTGGCACAAGTTAGCAGAAATTTATATATATATTTTTTTTCTCACAAAGTCTCCCTTTCCGCTAACTTGGGACAAAAATTTCAATCTTTCATGGACTCAATATGCCCCTCACGGAATACCTTGGGGTGTCTTCTTTCCGAAATGGGGTCACATGTGGGGTATTTATACTGCCCTGGCATTCTAGGGGCCCTAAAGCGTGAGAAGAAGTCTGGAATATAAATGTCTAAAAATTTTTACTCATTTGGATTCCGTGAGGGGTATGGGGAGTTCATGTGAGATTTTATTTTTTGACACAAGTTAGTGGAATATGAGACTTTGTAAGAAAAAAAAATATAATTTCCGCTAACTTGGGCCAAAAAAATGTCTGAATGGAGCCTTACAGGGGGGTGATCAATGACAGGGGGGTGATCAATGACAGGGGGGTGATCAATGACAGGGGGGTGATCAGAGAGTCAATATGGGGTGATCACCCCCCTGTCATTGATCACCCCCCTGTAAGGCTCCATTCAGATGTCCGTATGTGTTTTGCGGATCCGATCCATGTATCCGTGGATCCGTAAAAATCATACGGACATCTGAATGCAGCATGACAGGGGGGGGTGATCAATGACAGGGGGGTGATCAGGGAGTCTATATAGGGTGATCACCCCCCCTGGAAGGCTCCAGGGAGACGCATGTATGTGTTTTGCGGATCCGATCCATCTATCAGTGGATCCGTCAAAATCATGCGGACATCTGAATGGAGCTTTACAGGGGGTTGATCAATGACAGGGGTGTAATCAATGACAGGGGGGTGATCAGGGAGTCTATATGGGGTGATCACCACAGTCATTGATCACGCCCCTGTAAGGCTTCATTCAGACGCCCGTATGCGTTTTGCGGATCCGATCCATCTATCAGTGGATCCGTCAAAATCATGCGGACATCTGAATGGAGCTTTACAGGGGGTTGATCAATGACAGGGGGGTAATCAATGACAGGGGGGTGATCAGGGAGTCTATATGGGGTGATCAGGGGTGATCAGGGGCTAATAAGGGGTTAATAAGTGACAGGGGGGGGGTGTAGTGTAGTGGTGCTTGGTGCAATATATTTACTGAGCTACCTGTGTCCTCTGGTGGTCGATCCAAACAAAGGGGACCACCAGAGGACCAGGAAGCAGGTATATTAGACGCTGTTATCAAAACAGCGTCTAATATACCTGTTAGGGGTTAAAAAAAACACATCTCCAGCCTGCCAGCGAACGATCGCCGCTGGCAGGCTGGAGATCCACTCTCCTACCTTCCGTTCCTGTGAACGCGCGCGCCTGTGTGCGCGCGTTCACAGGAAATCTCGCGTCTCGCGAGAGGACGCGCCGGCGCGTCCACCCAGAAGAGCAGGGCCGCCGCAAAGACGCAATCCTGCGTACGGCGGTCCTGAGGAGGTTAAAAACCCAGAAAATGATGGCTGTATTTCTAGCTTAAATTGCACACTGACTAATCTTGAAAATGCACCAGATGTTGTATATTGCCAAAATAGGGTGATTTTTCACAACCAGATTATTAGTGCAGTTTTGAAAGATTGGATATCAATGTCACAAAAGCTCAGATGAGAGGCAGGTGCACTGAGCTTGCATAAAATGGCCGCCGCCGCAACCCACCTAACTAACAGACGGATAAAAGTAATTTTTTTCGGTCATTGGGCTCAGGGCAGGGTAAAAAGATTGTGCACTGCACCCACACAACTAAATGTATGTCGATCGCTGAGTTAGATTCATGTTCTGAACCAAAGATTCTGTCCTATTCTCTCCCTGAAATCACCAGCAGCATCCTCTCCCTACACTAATAACAGCAGGGTGACGTGTAACGCTACGTGACTCGAGCTTATATAGAGGCTGGGTCACATGCTGCACTGGCCAATCACAGCCATGCCCTTAGTAAGCATGGCTGTGATGGCTTCTAAGGGTACAGAGTTAAACGCTTGTTGATTGGCTGCTCTGCAGCCTTTCAAGAAGCGCCGAAAAATCTCCGAACACCGAACCCGAACCCAAACTTTTACTGAAAAATGTTCGGGTTCGGGTCCGTGGTCCAAAAATCTTAAAATTTGGGTGCGAACCCGAACTTTACAGTTCGGGTTTGCTCAACCCTATAAATAAGTTGTTTGGCTCTATCCATTTCCATCTTTTAAAAATCAACATGCTGTCTAAAAACAATGTAACAGCGGCTGCTGTGCGCCGCTGTTCCCCTGCTTACTGCCGCAGTCCCAGGTGCTGTGTTCAGCGGTGATCTGTGGCTCAGCGGTGATCTGAGTTTCCTATTCACCACTGCAGCTCTGGGCTCTGTTTGTGTAGATGCTGTGGTTCTGAGGATCCGCTCCACAGTTTCATCTCAGCCCTGGTCACAGCATGCTTGCTGCTGTTTTTTGCAACACTTCCTTAAGGGCCGGTGTGTGTCACTTCCTAGGTTTTATGTGTTAGGTCATGTGACCTAGCTGACCAATCCTAGCCCTCATGCGTATATATAAGTGGCTCAGCCCCCTTCCTAGATGCCTCAGTGTCTGTCACGGCGCGTCTAGGAGGTGGGCACGTCCGGAGCGCGCACGTATCATCAGCGCGTCCAGCGTCGCCCGCGCTCCTGATAATACTATGCACCCCCCCTGCGCGTCTATGCGCATTCATGAGAATGGTTTTAGGGCTGAGCGCCAAGCTGGTCACTCGGCGCTCGGCTGTGTAGTCTGTGTGGAGTCATGTGACACTGGCCACGTCACATGACCCATCTTGCTCCCTATTTAAACAGGCAGTCTGCTGGCCACAGATTGCCCGTTATTTAGGTTCCACCTGCGACTTTGTCTTTCCTGGCATACTTACCTCCTGCTGAATTCCTGACGATTTTCTGCCTGCTCCTTGTGTACTTTGCTGCTCTCCTGGTATTCTGACCCCAGCTTCCTCCTGAGGATCCTCTGCTGACTCCTTTGGTACTTCACGACTCTCCTGGTATTTATGACCCCGGCTTCTCCTGACTATTCTCTGCTTGCTCCATTTGTACTTCGTAGCTTTCCTGGTATAGACTCGGTCTGTTCACATTCTGTTGTTTGTCTGGTCTGTCCTCCCTGCACTTATTCCAAGCTAGGGATTGCCGTCCAGTTGTCCCCTGTCATTAGGACTCGCGAGGCAAGTAGGCAGGGCCAGGGGTGAGGGTGGAGCGCAGTGGTCACTTCCCTCCCCCCTGTGTGTGTGTACACGACCGTTACAGTGTCAAGGTCCTTGTGCTCTGCGAAGGTTCCTGATAACCACTTGTGTTACTGTGTTCCTGACTTGTATTGTGTTCCTGGATTCTGCTACCCATCTGATCCCTGCCTGCTTGCCTTGACTCTCCTGTTGCTGACCAGATGTCCTGACCTGTACCTGTGCTGCCTGCTCTGACCGTTTGCCTGTCTGACTAAAACTCTGCCTCAGCCTTCGGTCCTGCACTGTTGCTCCTGGTAACGACCCCACCTACTGACATTGCTTGTACTTCTGGTACCTTTCTCAGGTATCTCCTGGTCTGCCTGGACCAGCTGCCTCGTGTGACTATCCTCCTCAAGAGCAGGTGACCTGGTGTTCCCCTTGGGAAAGTCTATCCCCACAATCAGGGGTACTGTGAAGAATCGAGGGGTTCAATTAGACAATGCCCTTAAAGGAGGTAGGATATGTGGCACAGTGGGTTCACACCCGGTGGTTCGTGACAGACAACTACTAAAGACCTTCATTGGTTATACTCATTTTCACCTGTGAGACACAAAGTAAGAACAAGCATGGCCAATGGGAGGAAAAGGGACGTGATCAGTTTGGCATTGCAGTGGCTTTGTTTGATGGATGCTTCAGTTGTTGGAATTTCACACATCATATATTTTCAGTCAAACCAGTCCTGGATAAATTTTCCTCTGCTAAGTTTTTGTGTTATGGTTAATGCACATCCTTTTTAAGGAGCCATATAGTCTCTGTTTGGTTTGACTCCTCGCATACTGGAAATTGCTTCTAGGGAGCATACACTGTAAATAAAATTATTTTCCTGAATCTCTATCTCCACTTTAATTTGTCCATGAGCTGTATTATTAAAGTAAAAAAAAAAATATAAAAAAAAAGGATCAACTACACTTTAAATATAGGATATAAGAACCTATTCTTTCTTGGATGAAGTTGGATGTCAGTCTCTGATAAGCTGCAAACAGCAAGGAATATATTTCATTGTTCGAATTTTATAGCACCGCTAATGCACAATAGAAATTCTAAAGCCTATTTTGCATTTTTTTGCAGCAAAACAAAACACAATGTCAGATTTTATGAGTGCTCGGGAGATATCAACACAAGTACCATTTACATACGACAGATGTCTAGAATTATTTATTCTACTAAGATTGATTTTCTTCATGCTCTGTTATTCTCCTTCTGTACACGGGTGTAAAATATGTCAATGAGTTCAATCTATTACTGGTAATTTACCTATTTCATCAAAATAGTAATGGTATACTTTAGCTGCTTATGTATTGTGTTTATTGTAAGTGTGCTTATAAATTATCATTAAATAAATGGTATGCTTGATAAAAATCTGTTTTCTTTTACTTCAAAATGCAGTTGTGCACCTACAGTACCATTCAGGCAGCCAAGGTGACTGTGTGACTTAAGAGTTAAACTAGCACTACCCGTATAATCGCTCATGCAAGAACCCAGTCCAGTCCGTAGACAATCCAGGTGAAAAAGGGAAAAGGGAAATCTTCAATCTATTCGGTTTCATGTAAAAATACATTTCCACATGAAAGGCTGTAATGCAACCAAAGCATTTTAATCTAACAGATCTTAGTCATGGTATGATGACTAAAATCTGTCAGATCGAAACGCGTTGATAAAGATTGAAGATTTTATTTTAAATTCAGTGCTGGACATCTTTTCCCTTTTTCAGTCGAGGTGACTGCAATAGGATCTATTTGAACAGAGTGGGATCTGCACTACTCATTAAATTGTTAACAAATTGCTAACGAAGGACTTAGTAGTCAGTCACATTATTTTAAAATTTTGTAGCACTCAGATGCTTAGAGAGGTGCTAAGATACAGCTTACTGCCAAGCTCCAACTTACCTTGGCTGTAAGTTGTATCTTAGCACCTCTCAGACCGTGTTCACACTCCATTGGTAGTTTAGTGGTAGGAACCCATGCCACGCTGGGATACCTTGACGGTGGTGCAAAAGGGCTCCGATGTATTCCTGACTAGAATACATTGGCTAAAGTCTCAGTTCTTAACATCAGCCTGAGGGATTAGCCAGTGTTGTCAGTTGCATATCATTGTGGTGCACCTTTCGCAGTGATTTATGTATTTTTATATTTGCATCCACACATTAGCCCATCTTGTGTAGGATGCCATTGTGGTGCATGTGGTCCGCTGCCGACATCCTCTACTGTATGCATTTTTTTCTGGGGATTGCTGTTAGCAACGGATCACATGCGGAGGAATTGTTCCCCCAGTTATAAACATGCCACAGTGTTTGGGATTTTTGAGCATATCCTCCGATTTAGGCTACTTTATTTCAGTTATTTTTCCCCTGACACAACATACACCTGAATGATTGAGAGGTAATAATAATTGTACCACATTGCTAGAAGTTTTATGCACCAACAAAAGATATTTACACCAGCAAGGGAGCTGGAGTAGATCCTGGGTCTAATGTGTGCCAGTTTTCTTATTGTTAAATGAGTCAGGCAAGAATGTTCAAAATATGGCCCCCCCTCTTTCTGCCTATGACTAGGGTTGAGCGAACCCGAACTGTAAAGTTCGGGTTCGTACTGAACTTTAGAATTTTTGGACCCCGGACCCGAACCCGAACATTTCAGTAAAAGTTTGGGTTCGGGTTCGGTGTTCGGCGATTTCTTAGCGCTTTTTGAAAGGCTGCAGAGCAGCCAATCAACAAGCGTTTAACTGTGTGACCTTAGAAGCCCTCACAGCCATGCCTACTAATGGCATGGCTGTGATTGGCCAGTGCAGCATGTGAACCAGGCACTATATAAGCTTGAGTCACGTAGCGCTGCATGTCACTCTGCTGTGCTTAGTGTAGGGAGAGGATGCTGCTGGTGATTTCAGGGAGAGAATAGGACTGAATCTGTGATCAGAACTCCAATTTAACTCAGCGATCTACATAGATTTAGTTGTGTGGGTGCAGTGCACAATCTTTTTACCCTGCCCTGAGCCCAGTTACAGAAAAAAATTACTTTTATCCGTCTGTTAGTTAGGTGGGCGGTGACGGCCATTTTATGCAAGCTCAGTGCACCAGCACTGCATCTGAGCTTTTGTGACATTCAAATCCAAGCTTGAAATACTGCACTAATAATCTAGTTTTAAAAAAAACACCCTTTTTTGGCAATATACAACATCTGGTGCATTTGCATTAGGATTAGTCAGTGTGCAATTTAAGCTAGAAATACAGCCATAATTTTCTTGGTTTTTACAAACACCCTCTTTTTGCAAAATACACTATTTTACAGCTGTATCTGCACGTGTGAAATTCAATCGTTATATACAGCTTTCATATTCTGAAAAAAAACACACTTTTTTTGCAAAATACTATTGCAATATAAAATAATATTGCAGCCCTTGCTGCATTTGTGATTGTTAAAAACAAGTTTTAAAAACTTCAATAATTTTCTGGCTTGAAAAAACACCAATTTTTGGCAATATCCAACATCTGGTGGCTTTGCAGGATTATTCAGTGTGCAATTTAAGCTAGAAATACAGCCATATTTTCTTGGTTTATAAAAACACCCTTTTTTGGCAAAATACACAATTTTACAGCCCTTGCAGCATCAGCACGTGTGAAATTCAAGGGTTATATACTGCTGTCATATTCAGTTATTAAACAAACACCATTTTGGGCAAAAAACTTAATTTTGCAGCCTTTTGTCACCGCCAGTTCTGTGAGAAGGTCTGGCAGACGTTCTTCTCTAGCTCTTGTAGGACGTTCTCTGTTTTGGTTTCACTTTGTCATCTCCTTTCCTTCTGCCAGGTGTCATTTATTTAGACTAATCGTCTTCCTTTATATTCCCTCCCATACTGCCTCACTTTGCGGTTTATACTAGTTCCTGGATGAAGTGTTCACTGCTGGAGGCTGCTGCTGCTGTTTTCTCAGATAAGTCTTTTCTTTTATTGTGTTTCCTTGCTGGCTTGATTCTATGTGACCCTGAGTCCTGTATTAAGTGCAGGGAGCCGGTGGTCGTGTCCCCTCACTATTATAGGGTTTTCAGGTGTCACACAGTCTTAGGTACGTGGGCATGCAATCGTCTACCATTGAGACCCTTGCATGTGCATAGCAGTCAGGGAGAGCTCTTAGGGTTTTATAGGCCTCACCTATATGCTCCTTAGTTTGGGATCAAGCCAGTCGGTCGTTTATTTATAAGTTCCAGCTATCTGCAACTTCATCCGTGACACCGTTGCTGCATATGTCATTGTGAGATACACACTTTAGATACTGTGGTTATATTCAGTTATTTTAAAAACAGCCATTTTGTGCACAAAACTTAAATTCCGACCTAGTCTGGATCAGTACATGTGATATACACCCTTTAGATACTGTGGTTCTATTCAGTTATTTTAAAAACAGCCATTTTGGGCAAAAAACTTTAATTGCGGCCTAGTCTGGATCAGGACGTGTGAGACACACCCTTTAGATACTGTGGTTATATTCTTCTATTAATAAAAAAAAATTTTTGGACAAAATACACAATTTTAAAGCCCTTGCTGCATCCGAACGTTTGAAATTCAAGATTTATATACTGCTGTCATATTCTGTTATTAAACAAACACCAATTTGGGGCCGAAAACTTAATTTTGCAGCCTTTGCTGCATATGTCATTGTGAGATACACACTTTAGATACTGTGGTTCTATTCAGATATCTGAAAAACAACCATTTTGGGCAAAAAAAAATAATTCCGGCATAGTCTGGATCAGTAAGTGTGAGATACACCCTTTAGATAATGTGGTTCTATTCAATAATTCGAAAAACAGCCATTTTGGGCAAAAAAACTAAATTGCGGCCTAGTCTGGATCAGGACGTGTGAAATACACCCTTTAGAAACTGTAGTTATATTCTTATATTAGTAAAACACCCTTTTTGGGCAAAATACACAATTTTACAGCCCTTGCTGCATCCGAACGTGTGAAACTCAAGGTTTATATACTGCTGTCATATTCTGTTATTAAACTAACACCAATTTTGTGCCCAAAACGTAATTTTGCAGCCTTTGCTGCATATGTCATTGTGAGATACACACTTTAGAAACTGTGGTTCTATTCAATAATTTCAAAAACAGCCATTTTGGGCACAAAAATTTTATTCCGGCTTAGTCTGGATAAGTACATGTGAGGTACACACATTAGATACTGTGGTTCTATTCAGATATCTGAAAAACAGCCATTTTGGGCAAAAAACTATAATTGTGTCCTAGTCTGGTTCAGGACGTGTAAGATACACCCTTTACATACTGTGGTTCTATTCAGTTATTTGAAAAACAGCAATTTTGTACACAAAACTTAAATTGCGGCCTAGTCTGGATCACTACGTTTGAGATACACCCTTTAGATACTGTGGTTATATTCTTCTATTAGTAAAACACCCTTTTTGTGCAAAATACACAATTTTACAGCCCTTGCTGCATCCAAACGTGTGAAATTCAAGTTTTATATACTGCTGTCATATTCTTTTATTAAACACCAATTTTGTGCCAAAAACTTAATTTTGCAGCCTTTGCTGCATATGTCATTGTGAGATACACACTTTAGAAACTGTGGTTCTATTCAATAATTTAAAAAACAGCCATTTTGGGCAAAAAAATTAAATTCCGGCTTAGTCTGGATAAGTACATGTGAGATACACCCTTTAGATACTGTGGTTCTATTCAGTTATTTGAAAAACAGCCATTTTGGGCAAAAAACTTTAATTGTGGCCTAGTCTGGATTAGGGCGTGTGAGATACACCCTTTAGATACTGTTTTTATATTCTTATATTAATAAAACACCCTTTTAGTGCAAAATACACAATTCTACAACCATTGCTGCATCAGAACGTGTGAAATTCAAGGTTTATATACTGCTGTAATAATACCTATTATTAAACAAACACCAATTTTGGGACAAAAACTTGCATATGTCATTGTGAGATACACACTTTAGATACTGTGGCTCTATTGAGATATCTTAAAAACTTTAATTGCGGCCTAGTCTGGATCTGTACGTGTGAGATACAACCTTTACATACTGTTGTTGCCAGCTACACGCACAAGTGAAACCCCTTCCTCGGGTGCGAGTAGGTGACAGAACTTGCAGCGGTATTTGGGATCTGCAGTGCAGTAGACACCTCAAAAACCAAGAAAGGTCTCTGGCTCCTCCTGCTTTCTCTTCTGCTGCAGTCTCTTCATCCACCTCTGGAGTGACAGTGCCACCTGCCACCCAGCAAACAGAGGATCTGCCAGCAACACCACCACCTGGGTCACCAAGCATCTCCACAATGTCGCACGGAAGCGTTAAGCTCTCCATCTCACAAACACTGGAGAGGAAGAGGAAATATCCCACTACCCACCTGCGATCCCTAGCCCTGAAGGCCAGCATTTCTAAATTACTGGCCTTTGAAATGCTGTCATTCCGTTTGGTAGAGATGGAGAGTTTTAAAGGCCTTATGGCGGTGGCTGTCCCACAGTATGTCGTGCCCAGCTGCCACTACTTTTCCAGACGAGCCATACCTTCCCTGCACAACCAAGTGCGGACAAAATCAGATGTGCACTGCGCAACACCATCTGTAGCAAGTTGCACCTCACTACGGATACGTGGACCAGTAAGCACGGTCAGGGACGTTATATCTCCATAACAGCACACTGGGTAAATGCAGTAGAGGCTGGGCCTGAGGCGGATAGCAGTTTGACGCATGTCCTTCCACCACAGAGGATTGCAGGGCGCTTCAGTTTGCCTCCTGTTGCTTCCTCCCCCTGTTACTTCGCTTTCTCATCCTCCACCGCCTCCTCATCTGGTCAGCGTAACACCTTCACCACCAACTTCAGCACAGCTAGGGGTAAACGACAGCAGGCAGTTTTAAAACTTATCTGTTTGGGGGACAAACCCTACACCACGCAGGAGCTGCGGACGGGCCTTGAACAACAGACCGATGAGTGGTTTGTGCCAGTGAGCCTCAAGCCCGGCCTGGTGGTGTGCGATAATGTGCGAAATCTCGTAGCAGCTCTGGAACTAGCCGGTTTGACGCACATCCCTTGCCTGGCGCATGTGCTGAATTTGGTGGTGCAGAGATTCCTTAAAAATTACCCCGATATTTCACAGCTGCTGCATAAAGTGCGGGCCGTCTATGCGCGCTTTCGGCATACTCACCCTGCTGCTGCTCGCCTGTCAGTGATGCAGTTTAACTTCGGCCTTTCCGCTCACCGCCTCATATGCGACGTGCCCACAAGGTGGAACTCCACCTTGCACATGCTGACCAGACTGTGCAAGCAGCAGCAGGCGATAGTGGAGTTTCAGCTGCAGCACGCACGGGTCCCTCTACGGAACAGCACCACTTCACCACCAATGACTGGGCATCCATGCGAGACCTGTGTTCCTTGTTGCGCTGTTTCGAGTACTCCACCAACATGGCCAGTGCCGATAACCCCGTTCTAAGCGTTACTATCCCACTTTTATGCCTCCTTGAAAAATGCTGCTGGCAATGATGGAAGAGGATGTGGCACAGGAGGAGGAAGAGGGATCATTTTATAGGGTTGCCAGCCAGTCATTCACAAGTGACTCAGAGGGTGGGTTCCTGCACCCACAAACGCCAGGTACACAATTGTCCGGCCAGGGCACAGTTCTGGAGGATGACGAGGTGAAGGATGAGAAGGAGGAGATGGAGGAGGAGGAACCATGTACACAGCAGGGTGGCACCCAGACCAGCTCATGGCCATCACTGGTGCATGGCTGGGGGGATACAGAGGACACAGACGATACACCTCCCACAGAGGACAGCTTTTTGTTGTCTCTGGGCAGCCTGGCACATATGAGTGATTGCATGCTGCAGTGTCTCCGCAATGACCGCTGAGTTGCCCACATTCTAACTTGTGCTGATTACTGGGTGGCCACACTGCTGGATCCCCGTTACAAGAACAACGTACTGTTCTTATTTCCCTCACTGGAGCGTGATCGTAAGATGCGCGAGTAGAAGCGCGCGCTGGTAGACACACTTCAGGTGGCATTCCCACCTGACAGTGGGGGCACAGTGGATGCACAAGACGTAGGCAGAGGACGAGGAAAAGGTCGCCAACGCAACTGGGGCACCGCCAGCACCTCAGAAGGCAGGGTTAGCATGGTAGAAATGTGGAAAAGCTTTGTCAGCACGCCACAACAACCAGCACCACTAGCTGATATGGAACGTCTTAGCAAGAGGCAGCATTTTACCAACATGGTGGAGCAGTATGTGTGCACACACGTACACATACTGAATGACGGGTCTGTCCCCTTCAACTTCTGGGTCTCCAAATTAGACAAATGGCCTGAGCTTGCCCTTTACGCCTTGGAGGTGCTGGCCTGCCCTGCAGCCAGTGTATTATCTAAACGTGTGTTTAGCACGGCAGAGGGTGTTATCACAGACAAGCGCAGCCGCCTGTCCACAGCCAATGTGGACAAGCTCACGTTCATTAAAATGAACCAGGCATGGATCCCACAGGACTTGTCCGTACCTTATGTAGAATAGACATGTATACCGGCCTTAACCATCCATTGTTATACTGCAGCGCAATTGCTCATTGTTGTATTTTGGATATTTTACACTCTTTTAAATTGTACCCTAATTTAAAAAAATATATATAATTAAAACCAAAAACCAGTGTTGACTACCTCGTTCTCCTCCAACGCTGCTTCCACCTACACCGCTACGCCCACCGCCTCCTCAAACTCCTACTCCATATGGACCTTCACCTCATAAATCTATATTTTTTTTATTTGTACGTATTTTATGTCATTTCACTAGTTTGTCTGTTACATTTTCGGGTGAGAGTCACAAATTTTTGGGTGGGGTGCTATACCTAGTAGACAGGTTAAAAAAAAAATCACAAATTTGTCTGTTACATTTTCGGGTGAAATTCCCCAATTTTTGGGTGTGATATACCACTGCTATACCTAGTAGACAGGTTAAAAAAAATCACAAATTTGTCTGTTACATTTTCGGGTGAAATTCCCCAATTTTTGGGTGTGATATACCACTGCTATACCTAGTAGACAGGTTAAAAAAATTCACAAATTTGTCTGTTACATTTTCGGGTGAAATTCCCCAATTTTTGGGTGTGATATACCACTGCTATACCTAGTAGACAGGTTAAAAAAATCACAAATTTGTTACATTTTCGGGTGAAATTCATTAATGTTTTGGTGTGATGTACCACTGCTATACCTAGTACACAGGTTAAAAAAATCACAAATTTGTTACATTTTCGGGTGAAATTCACCAATATTTGGGTGTAATATACCCCTCCTCTACCTAGTTGACAGCTTAATAAATTTCACTAATTTTTCTTTAAAATTTTCTGGTGACATTAAACAATTTTTTTCTGTCATAGACACCTGCTCTACCAAGTAGACAGGTTAATAAATTTCACAAATTTTTCTGTTACATTCTTGGGTTGACATTTTACAATTTTGGACGTGAATAAACCCCTGCTCTGCATAGGTGACAGGGAATAAAATTTGAGAAATTCTTCTTTAATTGATGCACGCCACCTCCTCTCATTCAATGCTTAAACTTTAAGACCTCTTTCACATGGGCGTTGCGGGAAAATGTGCGGGTGCGTGCGGGTGTAATGCGTTTTGCACTCGCGTGAGAAAAATCACGCATGTTTGGTACCCAAACCCGAACTTCTTCACAGAAGTTCAGGCTTGGGTTAGGTGTTGTGTAGATGTTATTATTTTCCCTTATAACATGGTTATAAGGGAAAATAATAGCATTCTGAATACAGAATGCTTAGTAGGTGATCAATTGAGGGTTAAAAAAAATTAAAAAAAATTAACTCACCTTCTCCTCTTGTTCGCGTAGTTCCCGGTCTCTTCTTTACTTCTTTAATGATGAGCTGTGAGCTAAAGGACCTTTGGTGACGTCAGATCACATGCTCCAATCACATGTGATCTGACGTCACCACAGGTCCTAGCCGGTAGTTCATCATTATAGAAGTAAAGAAGAGACCGGGAACTACGAGAACAAGAGTAGAAGGTGAGTTATTTTTTTTATTTTTTTTAACCCCTCCAGCGCTATTGTACTATGCATTCTGTATTCAGAATGCTATTATTTTCCCTTATAACCATGTTATAAGGGAAAATAATACAGTGAATAGACTGTCACCTAGCAACCATGCGTGAAAATCGCACAGCATCCGCACTTGCTTGCGGATGCTTGCGATTTTCATGCAACCCCAGTCACTTGTATGGGGCCTGCGTTGCGTGAAAAACGCAGAATATAGAGCATGCTGAGATTTTCACGCAACGCACAAGTGATGCGTGAAAATCACCGCTCATGTGCACAGCCCCATAGAAATGAATGGGTCGGTATTCAGTGCGGGTGCAATGCGTTCACCTCATGCATCGCATCCGCGCGGAATACTCGCCCGTGTGAAAGGGGCCTAACAAGTTGTCCCACATTTGCGCTTTAATAATTTGTCCCACATTTGTGCTTTAATAATTTGTCCCACATTTGGGCTTCAATAATTTGACCCACATTTACTCTTCAATAACTTTTCCCATATTTACGCTCGATCAAAAAAAAAATTCATCCACTTATCTCCCTTGGATGTGGTCTCTCTTTCTCAATCTCCCTCTTCGGCGTGGAACCCTTATTTGCCGATAACCGTGATCAACATGGTAGGCTCAGAAAAGAACATTGAAAGTTGATAAAGAAGATATCCAAATGGATGGTGGATGTCCCTGGGGCACCTCTGCATAGGTGACAGGAACATAAATTTTAAAAAAATCATCTGTTAGATTGTCAGGTGACATTTTTAAAATGTTGCCGGATAGAAACCCCTGCTCTGCATAGGTGACAGGGAATAACATTTCCGAAATTCCTCTTTAATTCATGTGCGCCACCTTCTTTCATTCAATGCTTAAACTTTAACAAGTTGTCTTACATTTGCGCTTCAATACTTTGTCCCATATTTCCACTCTATCATATTTAATTTGAAACAATTAAACTCATTTGGATGTGGTCTCTCTTTCTCACGCTCCCTCTCCGGCGTGAAACCCTGATTCGCCAATAACCGTGATCAACATGGTAGGCTCAGAAAAGAACATCGAAAGTTGATAGAGAAGATATCCAAATAGATGGTGGTGGTTACAGGGACGTGCGATCAGGCAGAAGTTATCTACAGTCAACAAAGTGGCAGCAGGGCCTCTCCTGGCTAATGTTTCCAAATCCAAAATACCACAGTGACATTCCCTATAATTTTTTATTAATCATTCCTATAACAGGGCATCTTAAGAGTCCTGTATTGTTATTTATTGTCACTACCTCCCCGAGTCGGGAGTGGGTAATTGCCGCACGTCCCCTTCTTAACTTGGATGTGGTATCCCTTTCTCAGGCTCCCTCTCCGGCCTGGAACCCTGATTCCCTACCACCCATGATCACCATGGTAGGCGCATAAAAGAACATCGAAAGTTGATAAAGAAGATATCCAATTGGATCGTGGACATCACGGGGACGTGCGACATGGTGGAGCAGTATGTATACACACGGCTACACGTACTGAATGATGGGTCTGCCCCCTTCAACTTCTGGGTCTCCAAATTGGGCACATGGCCTGAGCTTTCCCTTTACGCTTTGTAGGTCCTGGCCTGTCCTGCAGCTAGTGTATTGTCTGAACGTGTGTTTAGCACGACTGGAGGGGGTTATCACAGGTTATATTTCCCAATGTTTTAGGGTGTACCCTAATTAAAAAATATATATTTAAAACCAAAAAACTGTGTAGGCTACCTTTTCCTCCTCCACCGCCGCTTCCACCTACACCCCCACATCCACCGCCTCCTCAACCTCCAACTCCATATGGACCTCGTCCTCCTAGATCAAGATTATTATTTAACATTTTTAAATTTTACGTATTTTATGTTTTTTAAAGTCATTTCCCTATCCATCTTTGTTTGCAGAGCACTTGCCATGCTCTTAACCACATTTTGCTGGCATTTGCAGCCCTCTAGCCCTTTCCAAGACATTTTTTCAGCCATTTTAGTGCTCTAAAGTTCGGGTCCCATTGGGCTTCAATGGGGTTCGGGGTCAGTTGGGGTCAAGTTGGGGTCAAGTTGGGGTCCCAAACTCAAACTTATTTGTGAAGTTTGGCCGAACCCGTCGAACCCGAACATCCAGGTGTCCGCTCAACTCTACCTATGACCCATCAACCCTCTCTGCCACTTTGCTAAAGTGGTGGGGGAGGTGGGAAAAGGCAAAAAATTGCAATATCTGTGGAGAAATGGCACTTGTACTAAAGATTGCAATTTTTGTACACCAGACATATGAATTAAATACATTTCCCCCATGATCTCTGAGGATTGTTGCTTTATTAATTCAATATCTCCAATGTATCTTTAACACTGTTTTGATTTGGTGCATTGACTTTAAATCAAATGAATTTTAACTTGTGAAAGAACACGTGACTCTGTAGTGAAAAGATATGAGAGCCTTTACTAAAAACTCTTAAAATGTGTAAAATAGGAATCTTTTTGAAACAATCCTTAATAAAGATTAAGGTACATGCAGTTTTTGGGAAAACACAAAAGAGTTATTCCCTGGCGGATGAGTTTGCCATAGAGCTACATCTTCACTTCCAAATAGTTTAAAAGGGTTCTGCAGTTATTTTAAACTGATGATCAATCCTCTGGATAGATCATCAGCACCTGATCATCGGACGTCCGACACCCGGGACCCCTGCCGATCAGCTGTTTGAGAAGGCAGTGGCACGGGCAGTAGTGCTGCGGCCTTCTCGCTGTTTACTGCAGGCCAAGTGACGTCATGACTAGAGTTGAGCGAACACCTGGATGTTCGGGTTCGAGAAGTTCGGCCGAACTTCCCGGAAATGTTCGGGTTCGGGATCCGAACCCGAATCGAACTTCATCCCGAACCCGAACCCGATTGAAGTCAATGGGGACCCGAACTTTTGGGCACTAAAAAGGCTGTAAAACAGCCCAGGAAAGAGCTAGAGGGCTGCAAAAGGCAGCAACATGTAGGTAAATCCCCTGCAAACAAATGTGGATAGGGAAATGAATTAAAATAAAAATTAAAAAAATTAAAATAAACCAATATCAATTGGACAGAGGTCCCATAGCAGAGAATCTGGCTTCACGTCAGCAGAGAATCAGGCTCTTCATGCCATAGCAAAGAATCTGGCTTCATGTCAGCACAGAATCAGTCTCTTCATGCCATAGCAGAGAATCTGGCTTCATGTCAGCACAGAATCAGTCTTCATGTCATAGCAGAGAATCAGGCTTCACGTCACCCACCACTGGAACAGGCCACTGTCACACATTTAGGCCCCGGCACCCAGACAGAGGAGAGCGGTCCCGTAACAGAGAATCTGGCCTTATGTCAGCGCAGAATCTGTCTTCATGTTATAGCAGAGAATCAGGCTTCACGTCACCCACCACTGGAACAGGCCACTGTCACACATTTAGGCCCCAGCACCCAGACAGAGGAGAGCGGTCCCGTAACAGAGAATCTGGCCTTATGTCAGCACATAATCTGTCTTCATGTCATAGCAGAGAATCAGGCTTCACGTCACCCACCACTGGAACAGGCCACTGTCACACATTTAGGCCCCGGCACCCAGACAGAGGAGAGCGGTCCCGTAACAGAGAATCTGGCCTTATGTCAGCGCAGAATCTGTCTTCATGTCATAGCAGAGAATCAGGCTTCACGTCACCCACCACTGGAACAGGCCACTGTCACACATTTAGGCCCCGGCACCCAGACAGAGGAGAGCGGTCCCGTAACAGAAAATCTGGCCTTATGTCAGCACATAATCTGTCTTCATGTCATAGCAGAGAATCAGGCTTCACGTCACCCACCACTGGAACAGGCCACTGTCACACATTTAGGCCCCGGCACCCAGACAGAGGAGAGCGGTCCCGTAACAGAGAATCTGGCCTTATGTCAGCGCAGAATCTGTCTTCATGTCATAGCAGAGAATCAGGCTTCTCGTCACCCACCACTGGAACAGGCCACTGTCACACATTTAGGCCCCAGCACCCAGACAGAGGAGAGCGGTCCCGTAACAGAGAATCTGGCCTTATGTCAGCGCAGAATCTGTCTTCATGTCATAGCAGAGAATCAGGCTTCACGTCACCCACCACTGGAACAGGCCACTGTCACATATTTAGGCCCAGGCACCCAGGCAGAAGAGAGAGGTCGCGTAACAGAGAATCTGGCCTTATGTCAGCACAGAATCTGTCTTCATGTCATAGCAGAGAATCAGGCTTCACGTCACCCACCACTGGAACAGGCCACTGTCACACATTTAGGCCCCGGCACCCAGACAGAGGAGAGCGGTCTCGTAACAGAGAATCTGGCCTTATGTCAGCGCAGAATCTGTCTTCATGTCATAGCAGAGAATCAGGCTTCACGTCACCCACCACTGGAACAGGCCACTGTCACATATTTAGACCCAGGCAGAGGAGAGAGGTCGCTTAACAGAGAATCTGGCTTCATGTCAGCACAGAATAAGTCTTCATGTCATAGCAGAGAATCAGGCTTCACGTCACCCACCACTGGAACAGGCCACTGTCACACATTTAGGCCCCGGCACCCAGACAGAGGAGAGGTTCATTCAACTTTGGGTTGCCCTGCAATATAATGGTAAAATGAAATTAAAAATAGTATGGAATGAGGAAGTGCCCTGGAGTAGAATAATATATTGTTAAGGGGAGGTAGTTAATATCTAATCTGCACAAGGGATGGACAGGTCCTGTGGGATCCATGCCTGGTTCATTTTTATAAACGTCAGCTTGTCCACATTGGCTGTAGACAGGCGGCTGCGTTTGTCTGTAATGACGCCCCCTGCCGTGCTGAATACACGTTCAGACAAAACGCTGGCCGCCGGGCAGGCCAGCACCTCCAAGGCATAAAAGGCTAGCTCTGGCCACGTGGACAATTTGGAGACCCAGAAGTTGAATGGGGCCGAACCATCAGTCAGTACGTGGAAGGGTGTGCACAGGTACTGTTCCACCATGTTAGTGAAATGTTGCCTCCTGCTAACACGTTCCGTATCAGGTGGTGGTGCAGTTAGCTGTGGCGTGGTGACAAAACTTTTCCACATCTCTGCCATGCTAACCCTGCCCTCAGAGGAGCTGGCCGTGAAACAGCTGCGTTGGCGACCTCTTGCTCCTCCTCTGCCTTCGCCTTGGGCTTCCACTGGTTCCCCTGTGACATTTGGGAATGCTCTCAGTAGCGCGTCTACCAACGTGCGCTTGTACTCGCGCATCTTCCTATCACGCTCCAGTGTAGGAAGTAAGGTGGGCACATTGTCTTTGTACCGGGGATCCAGCAGGGTGGCAACCTAGTAGTCCGCACACGTTAAAATGTGGGCAACTCTGCTGTCGTTGCGCAGGCACTGCAGCATGTAGTCGCTCATGTGTGCCAGGCTGCCCAGAGGTAAGGACAAGCTGTCCTCTGTGGGAGGCGTATCGTCATCGTCCTGTGTTTCCCCCCAGCCACGCACCAGTGATGGGCCCGAGCTGCTTTGGGTGCCACCCCGCTGTGAACATGCTTCATCCTCATCCTCCTCCACCTCCTCCTCATCCTCGTCCTCCTCGTCCTCCAGTAGTGGGCCCTGTCTGGCCACATTTGTACCTGGCCTCTGCTGTTGCAAAAAACCTCCCTCTGAGTCACTTCGAAGAGACTGGCCTGAAAGTGCTAAAAATGACCCCTCTTCCTCCTCTTCCTCCTGGGCCACCTCCTCTTCCATCATCGCCCTAAGTGTTTTCTCAAGGAGACATAGAAGTGGTATTGTAACGCTGATAACGGCGTCATCGCCACTGGCCATGTTGGTGGAGTACTCGAAACAGCGCAACAGGGCACACAGGTCTCGCATAGAGGCCCAGTCATTGGTGGTGAAGTGTGTCTGATCCACAGTGCGACTGATCCGTGCGTGCTGCAGCTGAAACTCCACTATGGCCTGCTGCTGCTCGCACAGTCTGTCCAGCATATGCAAGGTGGAGTTCCACCTGGTGGGAACGTCGCAAATGAGGCGGTTCGCGGGAAGGCCTTAGTTACGCTGTAGCGCAGACAGGCAAGCAGCGGCAGGGTGTGAACGCCGGAAGCGCAAACAGACAGCCCGCACTTTATGCAGCAGCTCTGACATGTCGGGGTAGTTGTGAATGAACTTATGCACCACCAAATTCAGCACATGCGCCAGGCAAGGGATGTGCGTCAAACCGGCTAGTCCCAGAGCTGCAACGAGATTTCGCCCATTATCGCACACCACCAGGCCGGGCTTGAGGCTCACTGGCAGCAACCACTCGTCGGTCTGTTGTTCTATACCCCGCCACAACTCCTGTGCGGTGTGGGGCCTGTCCCCCAAACATATGAGTTTCAGAATGGCCTGCTGACGTTTACCCCGGGCTGTGCTGAAGTTGGTGGTGAAGGTGTGTGGCTGACTGGATGAGCAGGTGGAAGAAGAGGAGGAGGAAGCTGAGTAGGAGGAGGAGGAGACAGGAGGCAAAGAATGTTGCCCTGCGATCCTTGGCGGCGGAAGGACGTGCGCCAAACAGCACTCCGCCTGGGGCCCAGCCGCCACTACATTTACCCAGTGTGCAGTTAGGGAGATATAGCGTCCCTGGCCGTGCTTACTGGTCCACGTATCTGTGGTTAGGTGGACCTTGCCACAGATGGCGTTGCGCAGTGCACACTTGATTTTATCGGACACTTGTTTGTGCAGGGAAGGCACGGCTCTCTTGGAGAAGTAGTGGCGGCTGGGAACAACATACTGTGGGACAGCAAGCGACATGAGCTGTTTGAAGCTGTGTGTGTCCACCAGCCTAAATGACAGCATTTCATAGGCCAGTAGTTTAGAAATGCTGGCATTCAGGGCCAGGGATCGAGGGTGGCTAGGTGGGAATTTACGCTTTCTCTCAAATGTTTGTGAGATGGAGAGCTGAACGCTGCCGTGTGACATGGTTGAGATGCTTGGTGACGCAGGTGGTGGTGTTGGTGGTACATCCCATGTTTGCTGGGCGGCAGGTGCCAACGTTCCTCCAGAGGCAGAGGAAGAGGCCGAGGCGGCGGCAGCAGCAACAGAAGAGGCCGAGGCGGTGGCAGCAGCAGAAGAGGCCGAGGCGGCAGCAGCAGAAGAGGCAGCAGGGGGAGCCTGAGTGACTTCCTTGTTTTTAAGGTGTTTACTCCACTGCAGTTCATGCTTTGCATGCAGGTGCCTGGTCATGCAGGTTGTGCTAAGGTTCAGAACGTTAATGCCTCGCTTCAGGCTCTGATGGCACAGCGTGCAAACCACTCGGGTCTTGTCGTCAGCACATTGTTTGAAGAAGTGCCATGCCAGGGAACTCCTTAAAGCTGCCTTTGGGGTGCTCGGTCCCAGATGGCGGCGGTCAGTAGCAGGCGGAGTCTCTTGGCGACTGGTGTTCTGATTTTGCCCACTGCTCCCTCTTTTGCTACGCTGTTGGCTCGGTCTCACCACTGCCTTTTCCTCCGAACTGTGAAAGTCAGTGGCACGACCTTCATTCCATGTGGGGTCTAGGACCTCCTCATCCCTGCATCGTCTTCCACCCAGTCTTAATCCCTGACCTCCTGTTCAGTCTGCACACTGCAGAAAGACGCAGCAGTTGTCACCTGTGTTTCGTCATCATCAGAGACGTGCTGAGGTGGTATTCCCATGTCCTCATCATCAGGAAACATAAGTGGTTGTGCGTTAGTGCATTCTATCTCTTCCACCCCTGGTGAAGAGCTAGGTGGATGCCCTTGGGAAACCCTGGCAGCAGAGTCTTCAAACAGCATAAGAGACTGCTGCATAACTTGAGGCTCAGACAGTTTCCCTGATATGCATGGGGGTGATGTGACAGACTGATGGGCTTGGTTTTCATGCACCATCTGTGCGCTTTCTGCAGAAGACTGGGTGGGAGATAATGTGAACGTGCTGGATGCACTGTCGGCCACCCAATTGACTAATGCCTGTACCTGCCCAGGCCTTACCATCCTTAGAACGGCATTGGGCCCCACCAAATATCCCTGTAAATTCTGGCGGCTACTGGGACCTGAGGTAGTTGGTACACTAGGACGTGTGGCTGTGGCAGAACGGCCACGTCCTCTCCCAGCACCAGAGGGTCCACTAACACCACCACGACCATGTCCACGTCCGCGTCCCTTATTAGATGTTTTCCTCATTGTTCCCGTTGACCACAATTTTGAGAATGGCAAATTTGGGAATAGTTTTTCAACCCAGAAAAAAAAAAGTGCTTTTACGGTCGCTACAAATAACTTGACCAGCTAAAACAGTACAGATTTGCTTGAATAGAAATGTGAGACCTGTTTTTTTTTTGCACTGTGTGACAGGTTAAGGTTTAATCACAGAATCAGACTTCTATCTGCACGGTAGCGTGTTTCTTAGGTTTTTCTGAATGACACTATCAGTACCTTCAATGTAAGATATCCTTTTTGGGATATATTTCAAGTAGGCCTCAAATACCAGAAACTAGTTATTTTGAGAATGGCAAATTTGGGAATAGTTTTTCAAACCAGAAAAAAAATTGTGTTTTTACGGTCGCTACAAATAACTTGACCAGCTAAAACAGTACAGATTTGCTTGAATAGAAATGTGAGACCAGTTTTTTTTTGCACTGTGTGACAGGTTAAGGTTTAATCTCAGAATCAGACTTCTATCTGCACGGTAGTGTGTGTCTTCGGTTTTTCTGAATGACACTATCAGTACCTTCAATGTAAGATATCCTTTTTGGGATAGATTTTAAGTAGGCCTCAAATACCAGAAACTAGTTATTTTGAGAATGGCAAATTTGGGAATAGTTTTTCAACCCAGAAAAAAAAAACGGCTTTTACGGTCGCTACAAATAACTTGACCAGCTAAAACAGTACAGATTTGCTTGAATAGAAATGTGAGACCTGTTTTTTTTTGCACTGTGTGACAGGTTAAGGTTTAATCTCAGAATCAGACTTCTATCTGCACGGTAGCGTGTGTCTTAGGTTTTTCTGAATGACACTATCAGTACCTTCAATGTAAGATATCCTTTTTGGGATAGATTTCAAGTAGGCCTCAAATACCAGAAACTAGTTATTTTGAGAATGGCAAATTTGGGAATAGTTTTTTAACCCAGAAAAAAAAAAGGGCTTTTACGGTCGCTACAAATAACTTGACCAGCTAAAACAGTACAGATTTGCTTGAATAGAAATGTGAGACCTGTTTTTTTTTGCACTGTGTGACAGGTTAAGGTTTAATCTCAGAATCAGACTTCTATCTGCACGGTAGCGTGTGTCTTAGGTTTTTCTGAATGACACTATCAGTACCTTCAATGTAAGATATCCTTTTTGGGATAGATTTCAAGTAGGCCTCAAATACCAGAAACTAGTTATTTTGAGAATGGCAAATTTGGGAATAGTTTTTCAACCCAGAAAAAAAAAAGTGCTTTTACGGTCACTACAAATAACTTGACCAGCTAAAACAGTACAGATTTGCTTGAATAGAAATGTGAGACCTGTTTGTTTTTACACTGTGTGACAGGTTAAGGTTTAATCTCAGAATCAGACTTCTATCTGCACGGTAGCGTGTGTCTTAGGTTTTTCTGAATGACACTATCAGTACCTTCAATGTAAGATATCCTTTTTGGGATAGATTTCAAGTAGGCCTCATTTACCAGAAACTAGTTATTTTGAGAATGGCAAATTTGGGAATAGTTTTTCAACCCAGAAAAAAAAAAGTACTTTTACGGTCACTACAAATAACTTGACCAGCTAAAACAGTACAGATTTGCTTGAATAGAAATGTGAGACCTGTTTTTTTTTGCACTGTGTGACAGGTTAAGGTTTAATCTCAGAATCAGACTTCTATCTGCACGGTAGCGTGTGTCTTAGGTTTTTCTGAATGACACTATCAGTACCTTCAATGTAAGATATCCTTTTTGGGATAGATTTCAAGTAGGCCTCAAATACCAGAAACTAGTTATTTTGAGAATGGCAAATATGGGAATAGTTTTTCAACCCAGAAAAAAAAAAGGGCTTTTACGGTCGCTACAAATAACTTGACCAGCTAAAACAGTACAGATTTGCTTGAATAGAAATGTGAGACCTGTTTTTTTTTGCACTGTGTGACAGGTTAAGGTTTAATCTCAGAATCAGACTTCTATCTGCACGGTAGCGTGTGTCTTAGGTTTTTCTGAATGACACTATCAGTACCTTCAATGTAAGATATCCTTTTTGGGATAGATTTCAAGTAGGCCTCATTTACCAGAAACTAGTTATTTTGAGAATGGCAAATTTGGGAATAGTTTTTCAACCCAGAAAAAAAAAAGTGCTTTTACGGTCACTACAAATAACTTGACCAGCTAAAACAGTACAGATTTGCTTGAATAGAAATGTGAGACCTGGTTTTTTTTGCACTGTGTGACAGGTTAAGGTTTAATCTCAGAATCAGACTTCTATCTGCACGGTAGCGTGTGTCTTAGGTTTTTCTGAATGACACTATCAGTACCTTCAATGTAAGATATCCTTTTTGGGATAGATTTAAAGTAGGCCTCATTTACCAGAAACTAGTTATTTTGAGAATGGCAAATTTGGGAATAGTTTTTCAACCCAGAAAAAAAAAAGTGCTTTTACGGTCACTACAAATAACTTGACCAGCTAAAACAGTACAGATTTGCTTGAATAGAAATGTGAGACCTGTTTTTTTTTGCACTGTGTGACAGGTTAAGGTTTAATCTCAGAATCAGACTTCTATCTGCACGGTAGCGTGTGTCTTAGGTTTTTCTGAATGACACTATCAGTACCTTCAATGTAAGATATCCTTTTGGGATAGATTTCAAGTAGGCCTCAAATACCAGAAACTAGTTATTTAAGAATGGCAAATTTGGGAATAGTTTTTCAACCCAGAAAAAAAAAAGTGCTTTTACGGTCGCTACAAATAACTTGACCAGCTAAAACAGTACAGATTTTCCTGAATAGAAATGTGAGACCTGGTTTTTTTTTGCACTGTGTGACAGGTTAAGGTTTGATCACAGAATCAGACTTCTATCTGCACGGTAGCCTGTGTCTTAGGTTTTTCTGAATGACACTATCAGTACCTTCAATGTAAGATATCCTTTTTGGGATAGATTTCAAGTAGGCCTCATATACCAGAAACTAGTTATTTTGAGAATGGCAAATTTGAGAATAGTTTTTCAACCCAGAACAAAAAGTGTGCTTTTACGATCACTACAAATAACTTGACCAGCTAAAACAGTACAGATTTGGTTGAATAGAAATGTCAGGTCTATTTTTTAGGCACTGGGTGACAGGCTCAACTTGCCCCTGATGTTGTATATGGCCAAAAAATAACCACACTGTTGATGGTTAAATGCACTTGGGTGACACAGGCTCAGCCTGCACCAGATGTAGTATATGGCCAAAAAATAATCAGACTGTTGATGGTTAAATGCACTTCGGTGACACAGGCTCAGTCTGCAGCTGATGTAGTATATGGCCAAAAAATAACCAGACTGTTGATGGTTAAATGCACTTCGGTGACACAGGCTCAGCCTGCAGCTGATGTAGGATATAGCACAAAATAACCACACTATTGATGGTTAAATACACTTGGTGATAGCTTGTGCTGGCGCACCACAAGTCACAAAATGGCCGCCGATCACCCCAGAAAAAAAGTGATCTAAAAACGCTCTGGGCAGCCTCAAAAAAGTGAGCAAGTCAATATTAGCACTTCCATGATCCACAGCTTCAGATCGATCACAGAATGAAGTCTTTTGGAGGAGTTAATCACTGCCTAATCTCGCCCTAACGTTGCAGCTGCAACCTCTCCCTATGCTTCAATCAGCAGAGTGACGTGCAGCACAACGTGACCCAAGCTTATATAGAGGCTGGGTCACATGCTGCACTGGCCAATCACAGCCATGCCAATAGTAGGCAAGGCTGTGATGGCCTCTTGGGGCAAGTAGTATGATGCTTGTTGATTGGCTGCTTTGCAGCCTTTCAAAAAGCGCCAAGAAAGTGCCGAACACCGAACCCGAACACAGACTTTTACGAAAATGTTCGTGTTCGGGTCCGTGTCACGGACACCCCAAAATTCGGTACGAACCCGAACTATACAGTTCGGGTTCGCTCATCCCTAGTCATGACTAGTATCAATGGCCTGGGCGGGGCTAAGCTCCATTCAAGTGAACAGAGCTTAGCTCTGCCCAGGCCATTGATACTAGTCGTGACGTGACTGGGCCTGCAGTAAACAGCGAGAAGGCCGATGCGCCCTTGCTACCGTCGCTGCCTTCTCAAACAGCTGATGGGCAGGGGTCCCAGGTGTCGGACCCCCGCCGATCAGATGCTGATGATCCAGGGGATGGATCATCAGTTTAAAAAAACTGCAGAACTCCTTTAAGTTTGTGAACAAAGAATCTATGGATTTTTTTTTTATCTATTTAGATAATTAGAAGAAGGCTTCTAGTCGATAAAAGCAAATGTCCTGAGTTTCTCAAAACTGGCTTCTCAGAAGAGGCCCTGCACTTAAAATATTCCCTCTAAGTCTTTGTAGCCAGTGAGAAGGGCAGTTTGGGATCTGGGACACTCTTCCCTCTAAGTCGAGCAATACAGAACTCTGTAAGCCCACCTGACAGCAAAAGTGGGGAGAATTTCTCCTGGCCAAAGTTAATGACAAACTAGTCCTGAAGAAACCACTCATTCCCTTCCCTTATGCCCCTTCGGAAGGCCTACAGAGAAAGTAGGAGCATTGTTTGAGATTTTCCTGGTCATCCAATTTGTCCCAAAGTTGATTATATCTGTGATGGGGATTACATCCTACAATATCTTCTAGTATTGCCATGTATACCTCAGCTTCAATTGCTTTATTTTTCAGCTTTTGACAGTCTTTACTCAGAGGCAAGATGCTAACTTTGATTTACCATAATTGATTCTGCTGGTAAGGAAAGTGGGGTTTACATTAATCAGAACTTTTGACATTTGTCTAACTTTTCTTTGGCATTCTGCAGTTTCCTTTCTTAAGGCTTATTCTAAGGCACCAATAAGAACATTAACTGTTTAACCCAGACCACAACTATATGTGTATATTTGCATCTAGGGAATAATATTTACAGCAAACTTGAGGAATCATGGAAAACAAGTACTCCCGTCCAAATGTTTGCATAATTTTATGGAGGAATACAGTGTTAGAGTACTTAATAATTCAATAAATGACTTAGATTTGTATATATTAGCAGCAAGAGGGAATAGAGCAAGACATATTCAAGTGCTGAATTTAAATATTACACTAAAATTAGACTGTTTAGAATCATATACTATAAGCTACAAAATAAACTTCCTTTTATACACATTGAAATTGTTTTCTAAGTCTCAGTCATATTGGATCATACATAATATATAATTATTATGTGATGTACATGACTCAATAATACTTATGAATACATGAAACTTTCTAATATGCTAATTTCAAACAATTGTGTTCGGTCCAGAAAACAAGTTTCTTGTGATGGCTGCATTACTTGGACTGAGCATTGCTCCTCCGGCTCAAACTCACCACACCATAATGATTAATGAGGCTGTCAGTTCCTGCCTGACTGCTGTCTTCTGTACTGTACTCACATAATGCAGGAACTGAAAGCATAATTAGTCATTTAATGTGTTGAGTTTGGGTCAGGGGAACAATGTTCGGTCCGGGAAATGCAGCCATTGCAAGGAGTGTGTTTGAAATTAGCCATACAGCATGTCTTTTTCACTCTGTCTGTAGTTTTCTTTTAGACTGTATGCAGTCTGTATGTTTAGAAACTTGCAAAGAAGCCTTTGATTTAAAAATCCTATGTCTTGGACTGATGCAGCAAATAGAAAAAAAGAGGAGAGAGATCATAGGCAGGATTGCAATGGGTTGCTCAACTTTAGTTGTTGCGCCGAGGGCACAACTACCTATAATGCAAAACAAAAGTATGGTCTGCTGCTGCGCGCTTTCCTCCTGTACCAGGTAAGTCCGGGAAAGTCAGTAGTAAAAACTAGTGATGAGCGGGAGGTGCCATATTCGATTTTGCGATATTTCGTGAATATTCGATTGAATATTCGTATTATATTCGTCGAAATCGAATATTCGTAATTATTTCATTTATCGCGAATAATATGCGATTAAATTAATCGTACGATTTTTATAAATTTTTTTCTGTATAAGGCAACGTTCCTATGACTATGGCTAGGCTAATATGTGTATTTTACGAATATTCTTAATATTACTCTAACTTAGTCTTTTAGAATATTCGTAATATTCTAAAAGACGAAGTTAGAGCAATATTCCGAATTTTCGTAAAATACACATATAGATTGTCATTTAGCTAATATAGTGCTATAATCCTTTTTTTTTTTCTCAAATTTTTTTTGCCTCTTCTGAACTTCAGTTTTGGAAAATATGTACACTATTAAAAAAATTACTATAGCAGTATATTAGCTAAATTACAATCTATATGTGTATTTTACGAATATTCTTAATATTGTTCTAACTTCGTCTTTTAGAATATTTGTAATATTGCTCTAACTCGGTCTTTTAGAATATTACGAATATTCTAAAAGACGAAGTTAGAGCAATATTAAGAATATTCGTAAAATACACATATAGATTGTAATTTAGCTAATATACTGCTATAGTAATTTTTTTTAATAGTGTACATATTTTCCAAAACTGAAGTTCAGAAGAGGCAAAAAAATTAGACAAAAAAAAATGGATTATAGCACTATATTAGCTAAATTACAATCTATGTGTATTTTACGAATATTCTTAATATTGCTCTAACTTCGTCTTTTAGAATATTCGTAATATTGCTCTAACTCCGTCTTTTAGAATATTACGAATATTCTAAAAGACGAAGTTAGAGCAATATTAAGAATATTCTAAAATACGAAGTTAGAGCAATAATATTCCACTTTGGCATACTGCTCCCCGACAAGCGTCCCCATCACCATGGGAACGCCTGTGTGTTAGAATATACCATCGGATCTGAGGTTTTACGTTCTCAGGGAAAACTCAAATCCGATGGTATTTTCTAACCCCCAGGCGTTCCCATGGTGACGGGGATGCTTGTCGGGGTGTTTGTTGTAGGCTGAAGTTGATTAAATAACGATTTTGTCATGCGCTCGGGCACACATATTAACCATTACGATTTTTCTGTTGTAATAAGTCGAATATTATAACCGAGATTATTGGTTTTGATTAGAATAGGGCAAATATTCTAAAATTGAATATACAGCAATATATTCTTTATTTCGAATATTCCGTTCCATCTGAAAACGTGATTCCTTCCAGCTTCAATTCAGTTGCTTGTGGGCCAATGGCTCATTGACCCACAAGCAAGAAGAAGGGAGGAATCATATATTTTCAGATGAAAAAAAATAAATAAAAAAATATGAATATTCAATTTCGCGAATACATGGAACTATATTCTAAATATTCTCGAAATCTCGAAATTGCGATATTCGAGATAAAAATTCGAAATTCGAATATTCGCGCTCAACACTAGTAAAAACAAGGAGAAGATGCGATATGCAAAGTAATTCTCTAGATGACAGATATACAAGAAGAAAACTTTTTTAGGTGAATGGACAATTTCTTTGGGGATCGAATGGACCCCTTCATCAGGTCAGACACAGCATGGGACAAAAGTTATACACACAGTTTAAAAAGGAATTTTGGTGGTAAAATCGTCTTATGTGGGTGGGACATAAGACGCCTTCAAACAACTGATTGACAGAAAGAACAATAGCAGTATACAGGGGCGGATTGGCTATAGACCCAAGTCTTCCTCTCTGCCGCTGACCGCATACATAATTAGCTCATGTACCCCACCAGCGAACACCTATGTCCTCCTGAATTCAACTGCTGTGGCCTGCACCTCACTTTTTTAAGCCCCCTGCTCCATAGACAACTGGAGGATGAGGACAGAAGATGGTAGCTATTGATGGCTACCACAGAGGGCCAGGTTTTGGGACAGTATATTGTGCTATATTGTGTATATTGCGCTACACTGTGTTATTTGGTTCTGCTGGTATGGTATTTTGCACTATGGTATTGTTGACCCCGCCTACTTGTGTTACCCTGCCTTCGGTTAATTTGAACCTGCCTAAAAAATAAAATGGGGTCACTTCTATTTTATTTTTATTTTTTTCCAGGGCCACTTTAGGTTCCCAGTCTGCCCCTGGCAGTATATAACATAACGCTATATAAAAATGCCTATAACATGTATTATAGAAACATAGAAACATAGAATGTGTCGGCAGATAAGAACTCATTTGGCCCATCTAGTCTGCCCAATATATCTGAATACTATGGATAGCCCCGGCCCTATCTTATATGAAGGATAGCCTTATGCCTATCCCATGCATGCTTAAACCCCTTCACTGTATTTGCAGCTACCACTTCTGCAGGAAGGCTATTCCATGCATCCACTACTCTCTCAGTAAAGTAATACTTCCTTATATTACTTTTAAACCTTTGCCCCTCTAATTTAAAACTGTGTCCTCTTGTGGTAGTTTTTCTTCTTTTAAATATGCTCTCCTCCTTTACCGAGTTGATTCCCTTTATGTATTTAAAAGTTTCTATCATATCCCCTCTGTCTCTTCTTTCTTCCAAGCTATGCATATTAAGGTCCTTTAACCTTTCCTGGTAAGTTTTATCCTGCAATCCATGTACTAGTTTAGTAGCTCTTCTCTGAACTCTCTCTAGAGTATCTATATCCTTCTGGAGATATGGCCTCCAGTACTGCGCACAATACTCCAAGTGAGGTCTCACCAGTGTTCTGTACAGCGGCATAAGCACTTCACTCTTTCTACTGCTTATACCTCTCCCTATACATCCAAGCATTCTACTGGCATTTCGTGCTGCTCTATTACATTGTCTTCCCACCTTTAAGTCTTCTGAAATAATTACTCCTAAATCCCTTTCCTCAGATACTGAGGTCAGGACTGTGTCAAATATTCTATATTCTGCCCTTGGATTTTTACGCCCCAGGTGCATTATCTTGCACTTATCCACATTAAATTTCAGTTGCCAGAGTTCTGAACATTCTTCTAGTTTTCCTAAATCCTTTTCCATTTGGCGTTTCCCTCCAGGAACATCAACCCTGTTACATATCTTTGTGTCATCAGCAAAAAGACAAACCTTACCATCGAGGCCTTTTGCAATATCACTTATGAAGATATTAAACAAAATTGGTCCCAGTACAGATCCCTGTGGAACCCCACTGGTAACATGACCTTGTTTTGAATGTTCTCCATTGACTACAACCCTCTGTTGTCTGTCACTCAGCCACTGCCTAATCCACTCAACAATATGGGAGTCCATGCTCAATGACTGCAGTTTATTGATAAGTCTTCTATGTGGGACAGTGTCAAAAGCCTTACTAAAATCTAGATAATATTTAATAAACATAAAAACACTTTCCAGTAGTAATACATGGATAACAAAAATAACTGATAAAAGGAAAAATCCAAATAATTAATACTGATAAAACAGAAAAAAAAGAAAAATGATAAGAAACAGGGAAAATATATTTTACCGCCAAAATATATTTTTAAACTGTGTGTAATGGTGTTTCTGACTTGATGAAGGGATCTATTTAATCCTGAAATGTGTCGTCCATTCGCCAAATATAGCATTTTTTTTTTATACGGTATCTGTCATCTGGAGGGTTACTTTGCAGTAAAAAAAAACATCCCATCTTCTCCTTGTTCTTTCTGCTTAGACTGATGGGCAGATGGAAACTCATGCCACCTGAATTTGAATGTGTAGTACCCCAGCCCTACAATTGTATATAATTTTGTGTCTTTTATTTTGTATGCTATTACAGTATGATCCTGTAAGTGTGGCAAGGGTTTACTAGGAACAGGGCTAACAACCCTGCTCCTCTCCTCTTGGTAGGAGCGAGCTGGTCCTGTTTCTTGCGAGGCACGGGAGTCCCTGTTGAACTACAGAGAAGGAAGATAGCATAAGTCTGCGCTCCTGCTCTTAAAGAGGATTATTTAAATTGAATTACAGTTATATACTGCCTCTAGTAAATCCTTGAGAAGACAGACAGCAGAGTGAACAGCTACAAGTAGCATTAGAGACACTGCTTTGAGGTGAGAGACTGCAGTTAAGACACCCATTACTCAGAACATTAACAGGCCAGCACAACCTAAGTGCTAAATTGAAGTCATCCAGCCTGCCTCTATAATCCTTACTGGTGGAGGAAGATTGCACTCAGAATCTTCTGCTATTAAATGTATTTGAAGTTCTGCATTGCACGTAAAAAGACTTTTATATTTATAATTTGGGCCTCATTGTTCAATATAACATTTACACTGCACCAATCCCCACAGAGCAACGGCCTGAGAGAGTACATCATGACACCATGTTTTATCATGGCCACTACCACTCCCATCCTCTTCACCAGCTTCTCCGGGGAATGCTGCAAATGTATTCAGTGAATGTAATTGTGGTCCTCTGCATATTCAATGTCCACCTGAAAGTACAATCACCATCAGTTACAGTGGTACTACAGCTCTTTGAGAAAAATGGGCATACAAAGTACCTGGAGTAAAATAGACTGTGGGGAATATGGATTATCATTTAATGTCAAATGGCAGAGAACTTCTAGCAGGCCACATTTGTTTACAATTTCTCACCACCATTCAGATAGCACGGATCCTGCAGGAAAGCTTCCCTGCAGGGGGTCTAGGCCATTCCCCATTTCAATGAACATTATCAGACATCATGGCACCGGTGATTCATAAGAGACTATGAATCACTCGTCCATCACAGACATAAACCAGTTAAATTTTTGTTTCCCTGTGGCCACGATGAACAGACCTGTGGTCATAGTTTGGTGGTGGGGTGCCATGGAGGGGAGATATAAATACAGTACAGACCAAAAGTTTGGACACACCTTCTCATTCAAAGAGTTTTCTTTATTTTCATGACTATGAAAATTGTAGATTCACACTGAAGGCATCAAAACTATGAATTAACACATGTGGAATTATATACATAACAAACAAGTGTGAAACAACTGAAAATATGTCATATTCTAGGTTCTTCAAAGTAGCCACCTTTTGCTTTGATTACTGCTTTGCACACTCTTGGCATTCTCTTGATGAGCTTCAAGAGGTAGTCCCCTGAAATGGTTTTCACTTCACAGGTGTGCCCTGTCAGGTTTAATAAGTGGGATTTCTTGCCTTATAAATGGGGTTGGAACCATCAGTTGCGTTGAGGAGAAGTCAGGTGGATACACAGCTGATAGTCCTACTGAATAGACTGTTAGAATTTGTATTATGGCAAGAAAAAAGCAGCTAAGTAAAGAAAAACGAGTGGCCAACATTACTTTAAGAAATGAAGGTCAGTCAGTCAGCCGAAAAATTGGGAAAACTTTGAAAGTGAGGGCCACTGAGGAAGGGGCGTTAGACCCTGAAACGCGTCTGGAATTACAGAATGAGCGTGGATTTATTACCAAAATGAAAAAGGAAGCCTGGAACCAAAGGAAAATAAGGAATAAAGCAAGAAGACCTGCTTGAATTGAAGAGCTGGCTGTCACGGCTGTATGTGAGCAACAATAGTATACACAGTAAAAAAGCTACTGACCGGACCCAAACTAGGGAGGATAAAGGGTGACCCCTGTCCGACCCTCAAAGCTCTCCCTATGCTGCTAAAGCACATGCCCGGATCCAAATGGCGGAACGAGGCATGTCCACGAGCCTAAGACTGATGACCACTGTAACCCCTACAATAGTGGAAGGGGCACGGCCACCGGTGCCCTACTCAGTATATGGAGGGAACCGTGGCCACCTCAGATCCAGTCAGAAAATAATCAGGTACACAACAATGTCTGTACACTTAGCTGAAGGTGTTGCAGCCACAGAGAAGACGGATCCAAGGACAGCTGGCAATATCCGGAGTGCTTGCTGCAGCAGAACACAGGTCCAGTGAACTGATAGCTACAAGTGAAGATACTAAAGCAAGAGCTACAACTGAAATGAGAACTATAATCCACGCCCTACAATAGGAGGAGGGGTGATATAAAGAGAGGGAAATCAAACGCATGAGGAACAGCTGGGAGGAAGGAAACCAAAAGTAAACAGAGCAGTGAGAACTCCTCCCAGCTCTAGTAGTGACATCATCACAGGGGTGGAGAAACAGAGCTGTGAGAACGTCCCAAAGCTCTGGTAGTGACACTGGCAGAGCAGTCGCTAAATAGTGACGTCATCAAAGCGTCTATCCGGTCCTCTGGACAACCAGGTCATGTGGGACGCCACGTACGGCCGGGTACACCACTTGGGACACTGCGAGTGTACGGCCGCCTGGATACAACGCTGCGGAGGGCAGTGAAGAGGGGTACGACCGGGCTCTTATAAGAGCACTATAGGACATATGAAGAGACTGTAAGCTTACGAGAATATCAGTCTCACTGTGAAGTTAATATCGGGCCTCATTGACATTTGGCACTATCTGTGCTTCTTGCATGCTATTGGATACTGGATATCTATTGCAACACAAATACTGTCCAGTTTGGTTTCGGCCATATTAGCAGAATCTACGCTTAACAATAGGACCTATTGGGACATTGCCGGCACGCTGTTACAAATTTAAATGGGACATTGTTACTAATACGCCCACAGCGATTCCTTTCCCACCATAGTCCTATATTGTTTGTTATTGACCATTATAGGTTGTATGTGTGCCTACATGTACAGTCGTGGACAAAAGTTTTGAGAATTACATAAATATTGGAAATTGGAAAAGTTGCTGCTTAAGTTTTTATAATAGCAATTTGCATATACTCCAGAATGTTATGAAGAGTGATCAGATGAATTGCATAGTCCTTCTTTGCCATGAAAATTAACTTAATCCCAAAAAAAACTTTCCACTGCATTTCATTGCTGTCATTAAAGGACCTGCTGAGATCATTTCAGTAATCGTCTTGTTAACTCAGGTGAGAATGTTGACGAGCACAAGGCTGGAGATTATTATGTCAGGCTGATTGGGTTAAAATAGCAGACTTGACATGTTAAAAGGAGGGTGATGCTTGAAATCATTGTTCTTCCATTGTTAACCATGGTGACCTGCAAAGAAACGCGTGCAGCCATCATTGCACCTCAATCAACAATTTATAGGATCATCAAGAACTTCAAGGAAAGAGGTTCAATTCTTGTTAAGAAGGCTTCAGGGCGTCCAAGAAAGTTCAGCAAGTGCCAGGATCGTCTCCTAAAGAGGATTCAGCTGTGGGATCGGAGTGCCAACAGTGCAGAGCTTGCTCAGGAATGGCAGCAGGCAGGTGTGAGCGCATCTGCACGCACAGTGAGGCGAAGACTTTTGGAAGATGGCCTGGTGTCAAGAAGGGCAGCAAAGAAGCCACTTCTCTCCAAAAAAAACATCAGGGACAGATTGATCTTCTGCAGAAAGTTTGGTGAATGGACTGCTGAGGACTGGGGCAAAGTCATATTCTCCGATGAAGCCTCTCTCCAATTGTTTGGGGCATCTGGAAAAAGGCTTGTCCAGAGAAGAAAAGGTGAGCGCTACCATCAGTCCTGTGTCATGCCAACAGTAAAGCATCCTGAGACCATTCATGTGTGGGGTTGCTTCTCATCCAAGGAAGTGGGCTCACTCACAATTTTGCCCAAAAACACAGCCATGAATAAAGAATGGTACCAAAACACCCTCCAACAGCAACTTCTTCCAACAATCCAACAACAGTTTGGTGAAGAACAATGCATTTTCCAGCACGATGGAGCACCGTGCCATAAGGCAAATGTGATAACTGAGTGGCTCGGCAACCAAAACGTCGACATTTTGGGTCCATGGCCTGGAAACTCCCCATATCTTAATCCCATTGAGAACTTGTGGTCAATCCTCAAGAGGCGGGTGGACAAACAAAAACCCACTAATTCTGACAAACTCCAAGAAATGATTATGAAAGAATGGGTTGCTATCAGTCAGGAATTGGCCCAGAAGTTGATTGAGAGCATGCCCAGTCGAATTGCAGAGGTCCTGAAAAAGAAGGGCCAACACTGGTACTGACTCTTTGCATAAATGTCATGTAATTGTCGATAAAAGCCTTTGAAACGTATGAAGTGCGTGTAATTATATTTCACTACATCACAGAAACAACTGAAACAAAGATCTAAAAGCAGTTTAGCAGCAAACTTTGTGAAAACTAATATTTGTGTCATTCTCAAAACTTTTGGCCACGACTGAATGTTTTATATAGTTTTAGGGGTATGTTTTTAGACTAAGAAAGTGCATTATCTTTGCTACGATTGTGTTTCCCTTCTGAGTGTGCCCCTTCATATTGCTTACACCTCCTTTGTTCTTTAAGGTCCTGAGGGTGTGACCTGAGGGTGAGCACCTTATCCATACGGTGAAGGGGTGAGCCGCTGTATTTCCGTAATGACACGCTATATATGAATAAAAACTTGATCTTCGAGATCAGGGTATATGAAGGTGACACATGAGGTCAAGATGTAGTGACCAGGCAACCAGCCGTACTGCTGAGGTGAAGTTTTGTGTATGTCTGCTCTATGTTAGTGGAGACAGAGGGATATTTATATATATATATATATATATATATATATATCATCTAGTAATTAGGGGTCTAGGGTATCCAGTTCTTTGAGCTGGTGATGGGTTATGTTATCTCTCCTAGTTGTCCAAGGAGTCCATATTTTTGTGTACTTATGATGTGAGCGTGATTCCCAGTGGGATAATTCCTCCAGCCTGGCTAGAGCTTCAACTTTCCTTCTCCAATGAGAAATTGACGGAGACAGAGTTGACTTCCAATTTGAAGCAATTAGTAGTCTTGCTGCTGCCAGTAGAATTTTCAGAAGGGATCTTTTAGAGTTTGCTAAAGGATTAGGTAATAGAGTCAGGAGGGCTCTCCTTGGGCAAGTAGGAAGTACATCAACTTTTAAGTCAAGGATATCTCTTATTAGCTTAAAAACAGTTTCCCAATATGTTTTAATTTTGGGGCACGTCCACCAGATATGTAAAAAGGAACCACTATCCGAAAGACATCTCCAGCATCTGTTAGAAGTATTGCCATACATCAAACTCAATCTCACTGGGGTCAAGTACCACCTAGTGAGGACTTTGTATGCGTTTTCTTGTATAGACACACACCTAGAAATAGTTTTAGGCGCGCTCAATATAGTCTGCGTTTCCTTTTCGGAAAATTTCACTTTTAAATCTCTCTCCCATTCCTTTATGAAGTAAAGAGAGGTAGAGTATTCCATTGGTAATAAGTTCTTAGAGACAATGGAGATAATCTTCGTAGGATATAGGGTTTGTGAAACTAGTCTTTCAAACCATGTTAATGACGGGATTTCTCTGTTTCTTTTTATAATAGAGCATATGGCAGCTTTCAGACAAGAAAATTGTATCTGATTAAAGTTTTTTAATTGGAATTTCGCTATTAAGGCTGTAGAGTCTAGAAGAGTACCTTCACTGTCTAATAATTTGTCTATTGGTGGGGTGGAGTTTCATATTTGTGGGGATAGGATGTTGAAACTATCTGTGTTAAGACTGAGGCAATCTTTGATAGTCATGAGGGGGGAGGGGTATTTGACGTAAGTGGATCTCCTTTATTTGGTTGTGGAGCCTTCCCTGACTCTGATAATATCAAAGGTCTGATTGGGCATCCAATCAACTTTTCTTCCAATGGAATCCAGAGTTTATGGTCTAGATACTTCAGCCAGTCGATGATCCTGTTAATGTGAACTACCCTGCGATATCTTTTGATTGAAGGGAAACCAATTCCGCCTTTTAAAAAGGGAAGAAGCAGGATCTTATTAGAGATTCTGGGTTTTTTGTTTCCCCAAACATAAGAAGAACATATTTTCCTAAAGGAGTTAAAAAAGCTACTTGGCAGTTTTACAGGTAGAACTTGAAGTAGATAAGCAATTTTAGGAACTATAAGGGAGTTAAATATATTACGCCTGCCCAACCAGGAGATAAAGGAAGGAAACCAAGAATTTAATGTTGCCAGTATGGATTTTAGCAGAGGGGGGAAATTGGTCTCATAGAGTTTAGATAAGTCTGGTGTAATATTTATTCCCAGGAATTTTATGTATGAATGCGTCCATTCAAATGGAGAGTTTTCTTTAAGTTTTTGTAGGAGTCTGGATAGGAGATTTATGTTCATTGCCACAGACTTTGGCAGATTAATTTAGAAGTTTGAGACGAAACAAAATGTGGTGAAAATCTTAATAATAGCAGGGAAGACCTGAAATGGATTGGAGACCATTAATAATATATCGTCGGCATAAGCCGCTTGTTTGATCTCCAATTCACCACAATCCAAACCCCTTATCTCATTAGATTGTCTGATGAATTGTAACAAGGGTTCGATCGTGAGGATGAAGAGTATTGGTATGAGTGGATATCCTTGCCTCGTCCCATTATTTATCTGGACAGGTTGAGAGAGGTTGTCGTTTACTTTAATGTTTGCGCTAGGGGAGACATACATTGAGAAAATAGCCATTATGAAGGGTTCAGGAAAGCCTAGCTTAATCAGGGTGCTTTTAATAAAGGCCCATGCCACTCTATCAAAGGCTTTTTCAGCATCTGTTCCCAGAACCACTAAAGGAGACCTGGTCTTTTTTGCTAAGGCAATAGTGTTAATGACCTTATAGGTGTTGTCTTTGCCTTCATGACCAGGAATGAATTCTGTTTGATCAGGGTGTACAAGATCTTTTAGTAGAGGTTTTATTCTATTGGCCAATATCCTTGCATATATTTTTATGTCTAAATTTAACAATGATATAGGTCTATAGCTGGAACACAAACCAGGGTCCTTTTGTGGTTTGGGAATCAGAGTGATGTGGGCGTTAACAGTTTGCGGTAAAAATGCCTTGCCTGAAAGTGCTGCGTTTAAGGAGTTAAGTAGGTGGGACATTAACGTTTCTTTAAATGAGAGATAGTATAGCAATGGGAGGCCATCAGGTCCTGGGGATTTACCTTTAGCCATTTGTTTTATTGTGTCTGAGATTTCAGAGGGCATAATTGGTGTGCACAGTTTGGTAGCTTGTTCAGGCGTTAAAGTAGGGAGATGTAATTTGCTTAAAAATTCTTTGGTCAGTTTCGCTTTTTTCTCACAGAGGATTTCGGGATCAGGCTTATCTATGTTATATAGGGCTGAATAGAAGTGTTGAAAGGCCTCTGCTATCTCTACGTCATATTTTACTAATTCCTTCTTATCGTTCAGAATAGCCGAGATTCTTGACTTACGTTTGCGCTGCCTTATTAAAGCCAGCATAAATTTGGTAGGTTTGTTGCCATGTGCAAAAAACTTCTGTTTGAGAGCTAGATATAGTTTTGCCGATTGTTTATTCAGAAGTCCCTTAAGCTCATCTCTGGTTGATGAAAGTTCCAATAGGTGATGTTTGGACTGGGAACGTTTATGAGCGGACTCCAGCTTAGATATTTTGTCATAAAGCTTGGCTATTCTGGCACGTCTTTGTTTGTTTATATGAGAAGCAATTGAGATAAAGTCACCTCTAATAACAGATTAATGAGCTTCCCAGATTATATGTGGGGATAATGTCTCAGACCCATTCAGAGAGAAGTAATATTTAAGTTTCGTCTCTATCTTATCTTTTACCTGCAAGTTGTCTAACAGCGTCTCGTTCAGTCTCCAAATAAATGTTTTGGGGTGGGTATTTGTTAATTTCCATGTGAGAAACACTGGGGCATGATCAGAATGAACCATATTGCCAATATATGTCTCAGTACAGAGATGAATTTGGGGCGTGGGAACCAGGATGTAATCTAATCTATGGTATGTATTATGAGGGGAGGAGAAGAAGGAAAAATTTCTCTCACCTGGGTTATCTGTTCTCCATGCATCTAAAAGATTACTGTTGTGTATTAATTTTTTTATGCAGTTAAGAGTTTTTGAAGGAACCGATGACTTTCCTGATGAGGTGTCAAACTGTGGGTTAAGGGCGACATTCAAGTCTCCAGCTACAAATGCTATCCCTTCTCTGAATTATTCAAACAGTTGCCAAGTGTTTTCGAACCATATCTTTTGGACTACATTAGGAGCATAAAAGTTGCCAAATGTGCACATTTGAGAGTTTATAGTCCCTTTCACTAGTACGAAACGACCATTAGGGTCTGTTTTTGTTCCAGTCATATTAAAGTCTACATGTTTATGGAAACCAATACTGGTGCCGAGCCTATTTGAGTGGACGGAAGGACTGTGGAACCACTGGTTATAATAAGATCTCGACAAGTTCGGAATCTTATTATTTTTAAAGTGCGTTTCATGCATAAAGATCACCTTAGCTTTTTCTTTATGTAAGTAATGTAGGATCTGGCTTCTCTTTGTGGGATTTCTGAAACCTCTAACATTGTACGTGGCTATATGTATGTCAGCCATGTTGGTGTCTGAGGAGTGGGGGGGGGGCAGTACTTACATACCACTGATTGCCTGAGTCTGCTACGATGTTGTTATCCGATGAAAAAGTTGATGGTGTCACTGGATCAAAGGGTTTGCAGTTGGGGGGGGAAGGGCTAAAAGGTAAGAGAAAGAACGTCAACACATAAAATGAACATTGTATTAACAATCCTCTGCTGGAAAAAGTAACTAGGGATTCATTTATCCCTTCGTGGGACCTTATTAGGTCTGTACCTCTAATTAAGGCCAGAGGTACAAAGCCCCAAAAACAATTCAGGGCTAACATGTGAGGTAATAACTTGAAATCTTGATTAAGATAAAGAAGTGAGTGGTATATGTAGTAAACACAAAAGGCGTAAACCAATCTCCCTGTTCAATTCTACACAATTTAAAGAAAGCAACTAAACTAACCATTTCAACAGAGGCATCTTTAAGCATAGATTGCTAATCTCTCACACCCCCAGACCATAACCTATGGTGGAACAGAAGGTGGTCTCATTGGTTTTAAAGGGTCTAGAGGGTCAGATGAGGGGTCTGTGCAATCAGCAATCCTGCCGCATCGACCAATTTAATGCAAGCAAACAGGTTTGAGCAGTCAATCTCAAGGAGTTAGGGACGCAATCAGTCCTCCTCAGGAATAATGCATCTGGGAGTTAATGTCCCGTGTTTTTTCTTGGATTTTTGAGATTTGCCTCCCCCCACAGTTTCCCATGACGTGGGAGGCATGATATCTTGTGGAATACGAACATCATTGGTGGCAGACCAATCAGGGATGTCCACATCTTGTATCTCCAATGCTTCTAGACTATCTGGGAGGTCTTTTGGGGATCTCAGGATGAATTTCTTCTCTTTCTAGGTGATTAGCATCCCTAATGGGAACAGCCATCTAAAGGCGATGCGTCTGTGTCTTAGGTGGTCAGTAAGCGGTTTCAGGGCACGTCTCTTATTAGGAGTGGCAGTGGCAAGATCTTGAAATAGGAGAATTTGTGAACCTTCATATTCTATATTTTCACTTTCTCTTGCTCTTTTCATCACAAGATCTTTCTGTGCAAAATTTAATAGTTTGCATATGATGTCCCTTGGGGGGTCTCCAGGTTTAGGCTTAGGGAGTAGAGTACAATGGGCCCTTTCAATGGTGATTGGGTCTGGATAGTCTTCACCCAGTAGCGCTTTGCATATTTCTTTTACTGCATTAGGAATAGCATCAATAGCAACAGTCTCTGGGACTCCTCTAATACGTATGTTATTTCTTCTGCCTCTATTGTCCTGATCTTCAATGTAGTCGTAAAGGTAATTTATGTGCTGTTGATAGACAGAGAGAGCAGTTGAGTTCTTATTTGTGTATTCCGCAACCACTGATTGGGTGGACTCCAGAGCTTCAACTCTCTGACCCACTTGCCTCATTTCTCGTTTTATTTCAGATAATTCCTCCAACACTGGGTTTAATGCTTTAGATAAAGCTTGTGAGATGAAGGATCTGGATATGGGTAGGTCTGAGGCTGCCTCTAAAGGTTCATCTTCTTCACTTTCTCTGTCATTCTGAGAGATTAACTGCCTTTGAGAGTTACTTTTGGGGGTGGAAGAAGGAGCCCCTTGATTATTTGTGTTTTTCTTCATCATGAATCTATCCAGATCAGATTGATACAGAGAAGGAGCCTTGGACTGCTTCTGAGAGTCTTGATAAGCCCCTCTATATCTTCCTACTTTCACCATATGTGCATATGAACTGGCCCCTAAAAGCGATTTTACCTATGAGTGATCACCACATCATAGGAATTGGAAATATATATGTCCTAAATTCCAGACAATTAATTCATCCTGTGACTGTGGGGTAGTGCTTCTGCAAGATTGCACTGCACACAGGTGGGTTACTGTCCCTTTAAATCGGTCAATGTAGCAGAGGCGATTTATTTATGGTTAAATGTCGACCAAACCGTTTGAGCAATTGCGATTAGTATGTCGCTTCTGCCCAGCAGCAGGGAATAGGCTCAAAGGCAGTGTGTAGTGCCATTGAGCAGAAACTGACCGTTGATGGTGCGACAGAGATCCCATGCGGTGTAATGGAGATCTTGTGTGGTAAGTCTCTGTAATAATCTGTTAAAGCCCTTTATTAATCAGATGCTTGTTAGGGCAAGGGGGTACCTTAGGTGCTTTAAATCTGAGGACTGTTAGTGTTGGGCTGCTGGCCATACGGACCCAGTGCTCTGATCTCAAGATGGTGCCCGCTCGGTGCTTACGACCTTTCGGCACAGCATTATACAGCCTTATTTGACTGTTTAGGGCTCTCTTGATTTGTCAAGTAGTGTACCTTTCGCCAGACCGGCGCAGTGTAGATCTTTAATCCGGGCTTTGTATCTTCGTGTAAAGCTCCCATGCAGGCCTCGCTCCGTTACAGATCTAGGCCGTGGATTTCCTCAACTGCTAGGCCTCAGCTGTGGATCCGGGCCAGAGTGGTCCTGTGGCCTTTAAAAGGTCTCGGACTGGAGCAGACGTTGTTGGTAGTCACAATAGGTCTGAAATGGGGTCTTTTGACCTGGTAATTCGGACAAATGGGATAGGATTGTGACGCCTGTGGCAGAGCAGAGGAGAGAGACGTCTTCCCCAGTCAGCGGCTAGCCACGCTCGCTTGCTGTCTTGTATCTAGATGACGAATCCCCACGTCCGTGTTTTGGCCTAGTTATACACTACTGTGGGTTGGTTTCTCACCCTATATAATCCCATTAGCGGACCGGGCTTATATAAAACAAGAAGCTGGTGGCAGTCTTCCCGGGCTGAGGAATGCTGTTTCACTGAGGCAGAGAAAAGGCTCCCTCAGCTTGTTGCCTCTCTGTGCCCATGTGGACAGGAGGAGTCTGTGAACACTGTACCAAGCTGACCTTACTTGCTCCTTAGGGACGGCATAACGTCACACCTTGGTAACCAGTGACTATACCGTATCTCGCTGGCTCTACGAATTTGACGTCCAATGTCAGTCGGGGTACGTTATTCATCACATAGACCATCAGAAAGGAGGGAAGAGGGGAATGCAGTTGTAAACTTGTATGTGGTTATTTATTGACATAGCTCTGATATCACATACCCACTCAGAAGGCACTGAGATAGAAAATATGCAGACATCAGCATAGAGGAAAACTACTCAATAATTTGTTCTTTAACCCCTTAAGGACACATGAAGTACCGGTACGGCATGTTTCCCGAGTCCTTAATGACACATGACGTACCGGTACGTTATGGGTTTAAAATGTGATTGCGGCGCGGCGGGGGTTAATCGGAAAAGGATGCCCGCTGTCACAACACCGGGGGGGGTCATGTGACCCCCCCGTGTCGACGATCGCAGCAAACCGCAGGTCAATTCAGAAACTTTAAAATGCCCAAAATAAAGATTTTTTTACCCCCCCTGCACCCCTGAATGATTTTATGGCGGCGGGTGGTGCAGGGGGGGTTGCAGGCGGTGCGGGAGGTGCGGGAGGCGGGCAGTGCGGCAGGCGGGATCGCGATCCCCCGCCCGCCTCCTCTTGAATATTCATTGGCGTCCAGTGTGTATACCAGAGTGTAAGAACATTGCTGACACTCTGGTATAAACGGCTGACATCTGTGCTGTGATGTCAGCCATTTAACCATTTCCATACCGCGGTCCGTACAGACCGCTGTATGGAAAAGGTTAACAGTCAGGGAGCTCCCTCCCTCTCCCATCGGGGGGCTGCTGTGCCTTTGCAGCCCCCAGACAGGATGGTGTCACAGAGGGAGGGAGCCCCCTCCTTCCCCTTCCCCGTCTGCTCAGTTGTGGCACATGGGGAAGGTTCCCATGGCAACAGGACGCCTTCTCAGGCATCCTGCTGTCCATGGTGCTGTACTAAAGGCATATATCTGTTCAGACAAAGTGTAAGTAAAATACAGTATAATACACTATATAGTGTACTGTACTGTATTATACAGACATCAGACCCACTGGATCTTCAAGAACCAAGAGGGTCTGGGTCAAAAAATTTTATCACTGAATAATATAAAAAAATAAAATACACTACACATATTAGGTATCGCCGTGTCCGTAATGACCTGATCTATAAAACGGTCATGTTACTTTCCCCGCACGGTGAACGCCATAAAAAAAAAAATATGAGGAAATTGAAATTTTGACCACCTTACTTCCCAAAAAAGGTAATAAAAGTGATCAAAAAAGTCGCATGTACGCCAAAATAGTACCAATCAAACCGTCATCTCATCCCGCAAAAATCATACCCTACCCAAGATAAATCGCCCAAAAAACTAAAAAAACTATGGCTCTTAGACGATGGAAACACTAAAACATGATTTTTTTTGTTTCAAAAATGAAATCATTGTGTAAAACTTACATAAATAAAAAAAAGGATATATTAGGTATGGCCGCATCCGTATCGACCGGCTCTATAAAAATATCACATGACCTAACCCCTCAGGTGAGCACTGTAAAAAAAATAAAAAAATAAAAACGGTGTAATAGCAAGCGATCAAAAAGTCATATGCACCCCAAAATAGTGCCAATCAAACCGTCATCTCATCCCACAAAAAATTAGACCCTACCTAAAATAATCGCCCAAAAACTGAAAAAAATATGGCTCTTAGGCTAACGACGTTTGTAAAATCAGTTTTGAATACCTTGAGGGGTGTAGTTTCTTAGATGGGGTCACTTTTTTGGAGTTTCTACTCTAGGGGTGCATCAGGGGGGCTTCAGATGGGACATGGTGTAAAAAAAAAACTGTCTAGCAAAATCTGCCTTCCAAAAACCGTATGGCATTCCTTTCCTTCAGCGCCCTGCCGTGTGCCCGTACAGCAGTTTATGACCACATATGGGGTGTTTCTGTAAACTACAGAATCAGGGCCATAAATAATGAGTTTTGTTTGGCTGTTAACCCTTGCTTTGTAACTGGAAAAAAAATATTAAAATGGAAAATCTGCCAAAAAAGTGAAATTTTGAAATTGTATCTCTATTTTCCATGAATTCTTGTGGAACACCTAAAGGGTTAACAATGTTTGTAAAATCAGTTTTGAATACCTTGAGGGGTGTAGTTTCTAGAATGGGGTCATTTTTGGATGGTTTCTATCATGTAAGCTTTACAAAGTGACTTCAGACCTGAACTGGTCCTTAAAAAGTTGGTTTTTGAAAATTTCTGAGAAATTTCAAGATTTACTTCCAAACTTCTAAGCCTTGTAACGTCCCCCAAAAATAATATGTCATTCCCAAAATGATCCTAACATGAAGAAGACATATGGTAAATGTAAAGTAATATCTATTTTTGTAGGTATTAATATGTATTATAGAAGTAGAGAAATTGAAACTTGGAAATTTGCTAATTTTTAAAAAATTTTGGCAAATTTGGTATTTTTTTATAAATAAAAATGATTTTTTTGACTCCATTTTACCAGTGTCATGAAGTACAATATGTGATGAAAAAAAACAATCTCAGAATGGCCTGGATAAGTCAAAGCGTTTTAAAGTTATTACCACATAAAGTGACACTGTTCAGATTTGCAAAAAATGGCCTGGTCCTGAAGGTGAAAATGAGCCCGGTCCTGAAGGGGTTAAACAATATTCTGGCTGCATTATATCTAATAAAAATGATAGTTGCCTAAGGGGCAAATTTTATTATTAATAGATACACTTTATAAGGGTTTTCCAGAACTGTAATATTGATGAGTCGACCTATCTTTAGGTTAGGTCATCAATATGAAAACAGTTGGGGTTGGCTTCCCAGCATCACCACTGTTCGGCTGTTTGAACAGTCTGCTGCACTCAGGAACAGGCATGAGACCATGGGAAAATGCAAATTTCAGAGCTCCGCAACCGGTTCAAACAGCTGTTCAGTGAACTGGCAGTAGTCAGACTGATCTTATAATAAAGTTGTTGTACAACCAGTAATATTGATGACCTATTCTCAATCATCAATATCCGATGGGGGTTGTTTGAAGAGGAGGCGCTACTTCCTCTTCAAGATTACACTGCTTGTCATCTCAGAAGTCTCGGTGGAGCAGTGTAATTACAAATACTTCTTTCAATCATTTGAATGGGATGATCACTTTTAATTACACTGCACTGCCGCTCTTGAAAAGGAAGTCTCCTCTTCAAACAGCTGATCTGACAAAGTACTGGGAGTCAGACCCCCACCAATCAGATATTGATGACTTATCCTGAGGATAGGTAGCCAATATTACAGGCTGCACACCCCTTTAATAACCTATCCTGATCCTATTTAAATTGATGGGCACAAGAATGTTTATGCCACCTTAATGTATTCAGGGGGGCTAGCTGCTTGTGGTCCTTTCCATCTTGCAGTACAATATCATCGGCAACAGTGTTAGGGCCCATGCACACAAATGTATTTTCTTTCCGTGACGATTCCATTTTTTTGCGGACCCTATGCGGATTCATTTCCATGGGTCCGTATAAAAAAAAACTGTTAATCCGTGTGTATGCTGTATCTGTAGGTCCGTATTTCATTTTCACAAAAAAATAGAACATGTCCTATTAATGTCTGCATTACGGACAGGGATAGTACTGTTCTATTAGGGGCCAGTTGTTCCGTTCCGCAAAATCTGGAATGCACACGGACGTCATCCAGAATTTTTGCGGATCTGTTTTTTACGGACCGCAAAATACGTACGTTACAGCCTTGTGCATGAGCCCTTACAGCAAGTCTTAGAGAAAAATGAAATACTTTTATGTGGGTTTGATTTAGAGCTTGATTCAGTGATTGTTTTCATTTTGGCTTAGATACTGAAATAACAACTTCATTTTTGATGCTTGCATTATGAAACACGTGTTTTTGATAATTCCTTATCATCACTGAATAATAAAGTAGTGATTAGCCTTAAGGCCACTGTCAACTCATGTTTTCAACTATTTCTGCAACTGTGATTAATTAAAACAGTGTGGTGTTCAGATTTTTGTCTTCACATTATAATTGCAGATTGGTAGATTACATCTGCTTTCAAAATATTTTTAGAAGCCCATCTCAGCAGTCACTTTAAAGAAATAGAAAGTAAGGTATTGTCTGCCATGCGACAGCTGGAAGACTTTATTTTTAATTGTGAATATTTGTTGACGTTTACCATTTTAAAGTGTTAATTTGCTCTTCTGAAAAATAGCTGCTAATGCTACTTAAAAAGCCACAGTTTTCATTATCAAGGTTCCGAACTTAAATAAAAGGTTATTTTAGAAATGAATGTAGGACTAAACAAAAGCAATGATTTATGCTTTTGCAGAACAATGGATTGGACCAGGATTAAGCTGGTCTAACAGAATAAAAGAGGATATACTGTTGAACTGAGGTTCTTAACAATACTGGGTTCTAGTCAGGGGTCGAGTCGAGGGGGAACGCGTGGGAACGGCGTTCCTGCACTTTTTTCATGGCAGGAACGCCGTTCCCTTTCAGGGCAAAAGGACCAGGAGGGGAAGCGGTGAAATCAGATTCACAGGGAGCGGAGCGGAGGCGAGGCCTTGCGTGACTCGCACTGTGCAGGGCAGGCTAAGTGAGGAGGGAGGGGGAGCGGCTTCAGTTGAGGACGAAAGAGGAAGCTGTGTGCAGCGGTGCTGGCTGCGAGTGACTCACTGACTGACTCCCCCCCTCCTGGCTGGCCTGAGAGCTCCCCTCCTCCTATCCTGAGCCTGCAACAAGTGCGACTGCCTGACTGTCTGCTGAGGTGAGCGTGGCTGGACCATCCGACCGGACCAGGGTCCTGGTTGTCCGGTCCAGACCAGTCTAAGTGTCTGTGACTGTCCCTGAGTGAGTCCGGGGGCCCGCCTGGTGGGAGCGCCGGTGGCGGTGACATAGTGATAACTTAAGCCCAGCAGCCCCAGACCAGACCAGTCAATACCCCCTCCTTTAGGAAACAAATCTCAGTCAGTACTCTCATCAGATGTGACTGCAGGCAGCACAGCAGCAGGCCAGAAGCGATCGATCAGCCAGGATTAATGTGCACAGCCTGGGTGGGAGGCCCCCCTTACCCTGGCCTTTGCTCATTGTAGATGTAGCAGTGCTGAGTTTGTCACTTGCCTAAGAATGAGGGGGGAAGTTTGTCACTTGCCTAATAATGAGGGGGGCAGTTTGTCACTTGCCTAAGGGAGGCCTCCCACTGTGCACATTAATCCTGGCTGATCGATCGCTGCTGCTCTCACATCTGATGAGAGATTTCCTAAGGGGGTATTGACTGGCATTAGGGACGAGCTGGTGGATGAGGGCAGCCACCCGGTCCTGCCTATGGATCACCCAGTTTGCACTTAGCTATGCCCAGGCCCCATGCCAGGGGGTCCCTGATGTATTAACTGACCAATAACATGGAGATCCCAGTGCCAGCTGCCTTGCTGGTGGACGATTGGCATATACTTCTGCTGTGGGCCACAGCAGAAGTATATGCCAATCGTCCACCAGCAAGGCAGCTGGCACTGGGATCTCCATGTTTATTTCATGTTAATTTTGCAGTTGCTTGTGTAAACTGGCACTTTACGATAAATGTTGCACTGAATTTTCAGCGAAATATTTTTTCTTTTCTTTTCTTTTTTTTTTTTGGGGGGGGGGGGGGGTTTGCAGTGGATCTTGGGTGAGTTCCCACACTTTTTTTTCCCAGGACTTGACCCCTGGTTCTAGTATTGTAGCAGAAGACAACTCAACTTAAAGACCATCACTTGTAGTGATGATTCTTATGTTTCTTTTTTGTTTTTTTGTTTTTACGTTTGATATACACTTTCTTAATTCTTTCAATATAAATTAAACGAGATGTGCCAAGTTTCCAAGTTATACCCTATTGACAGGATAGGCAATAACTAGAGATGAGTGAATTTTTCAAAAATTAGCCTAATTTTTGGGAACATTTTTTGTTTTATCCGAATTTATTTGTGGCAAATTTTGTTAAAAAACGGCTACTTCCTGGCTGTAGAGAGCCTTTATAGTGGTGTAGAACACTGTGTCTTGCAGTAACACGCATAGGGAGTCTGCTGTGGTAGTGAAATAATTCTGTGAGTCTGTATGACATGCAGATGACAGGTGCCGCTCTTAGAATCATTGCACACTTCACTTATTTGGCCAGTCATAAGGCCAAAACTGACCAAATAACTCAAGTATGAACTCAGCCTTACAGGTCGATGTTAGCACCAAGAAGAAGTGCACTCCTTTTACACCGTTGTCAGCTGATTCCACATAGATGTCTACAGAACCTGTTCTATTAATTGCTTATACAAGTAGATCCCCCGACAGAGTGGAGAGGGTGTCTGCAGTAAGTATGTTTTGACATCACTGATTATTTTGCCCTTCCTCTGATCAGTCAGAACAATAACCCCCAAAAAAATGCTGAACGGAAAATATATTTTTTCTTTTTCCACTAATACACGCCACAAAAGGACTTTACAACAGATAAGTGCACCGCTGAGCGGCAAATATATATATATTTTTTCCACTAATACACGCCACAAAAGGATTTAGAACAGATAACTGCAACGCTGAGCAGCAAATATATTTTTTTCTATTTCTGCTAATACACGCCACAAAAGGCTTTATAACAGATAACTGCACCGCTGAATGGCAAATATTTTTTTTCTTTTTCCACTAATACACACCACAAAAGGCTTTACAACAGATAACTGCACCGCTGAGCGGCAAATATATTTTTACTTTTGCCCCTAATACACGACAAAGAGGGCTGTAATTTTCGCACTTCACCACACAACGGCTAATGAGCCCTTTTTTCCCACTAATACAAGCCAAAAAATGCTTTAGAACATATAACTGCACCGCACAAGGGCAAATAAGACTTAGAAATATTTCCTTGTAATAAACCCTGTTAATGCCTGTATCAATCAGCACTTGCACCCTAATAAGAACGGTTTGCTGGAAGTACAGAGCTGTATAATGGCAATTTGGATCCCCAGTCAGTGCAGCAAGGTGTAATAGGAATGTTCCTATTACCCAGGCTGTCACCTCCCCTACTGAAACCTGTTCAACATAAATGCTGTGGAATGATTCCTCCCTATCTTTCCCTACACCTTGAATAATCTTTTCCTGCACTTGTAAATTGTTTTTATTAGCACAATTAAGTTTTTTCTAACACTGTCCCTTACGCCTGCACACATCTCTCCCTGCACTAAGTACACTGGAAAATGGCAGAATCTAAGATGGCTAATGCTATTTATAGGGCTGTGACATCATAGGGCTGGCTGGCTGCTGATTGGCTGTATGCATGGCATTATCGGTGAGCCCGCCTTCCCAGAGTTCCTTTCTCTATGTCCTTACACGTACAGCAGCCATTTTAGTAAAAAATGTGATTCGTTACCACGAATCGCGAGGAAATTCGGCTTCGGTGCAAATCAAATTTTTCCTGCAATTCGGATCGAATTCCACTTCATCAGCTTCGATTCGCTCATCTCTAGCAATAACTGGTTGTGGGAGGGTCCTACCACTGGGACCCCACCAATCAAGAGAACAGGGGTCTCGTTCCTGATTGATCGGAAGGCCGAGCATGCATCCTGATGTTCCATTAATTCTCTATGGAAGTGCCGGAAGTAGCTGAGCACTGTACTCCTGAGGATAAGGAATAACTTAAAAACTTGGCACAACCCCTTTAAATAATACAAAAAAAAAATCGAAGTAAGGATTGTACAATACATTACAGTACCCTAACAATGAATACTTATCTCTACCCTCCCCATGTCTCCCCACATGCTTCCCTCTCTTTCCTCTTACACTGGATACATGCTTTCTTATAGCCAACAGAATAATGCATATAAAGTTACCTTCTTTCTTTTTCTGAGGTAACTTTTCCTAAATTAATTCCCATCTACCGTATTTTTTGCCCTATAAGACACACCTGCCCATAAGACGCACCTAGGTTTTTGAGGAGGAATATAAGGGAAAAAAAATTGAACCAAAAGATGTGCTTTTGGTAGGTTTTGAACTAATGGTGGTCTGTGGATTTTATTAGCCCTTAAAAGTTATCAATACTCTTAATTTGGTTCTCTTAATGAGAGCACTAAACTAGTATTTTTTACTGGTTAACATCGTACCAGACTTTTTCCTTTTTCTTTATCCTAAGCATAGGATGCTAAGGATGCTGTCATGTCTCCAGGGGATGGGCAGGGTGAGCACAGACAGGTGAGTTTATGACATGAAATTTCCCCTTCTCTGTGTTGATATGCAACTGTAGTGAAGCCAGCTCCCTTCTCCATTATAGCTGATGCAGAGACAGAGAAGGCTGGATTAACTATTGAACATTCCCATCAGACATATCATATGTGCCGACAAAAAGGTAGGTGGTAGAGGACTCAAGTTTATGTGTTGGAACCAAACTGGAAGTGCAGCGGGACTGGTTCTTATGGCAGAACATAGAAGCAGTTTCAATATTAAAGGCATTAAAACCACTTGAAAACAAACAAATTTCTAGGAATCCTCTTTAACATATTTTGGAGCTCAATAATATTAGCTACATCTGATATTACAAGAAATTTTAGACTGGCATATTCTTATTCATAATCATAGTCATGGGTGCACATCCATAAGGCAAACATAATAAATAAAAATATAGAAAAATATAGAAATAAAAAATAATGGCTGCACATACATATAAGCAATAAAGCTGAGAAATGGGGATCATTCTAAATTCAAGTGGTACTATACCTACTATTGGAATCAATGGAAGCTCTTAGCGCACATTTTGATCAAACTTGTGTCGGGCCCATCCACCTCGCGTCAAGGTGGCTTCCGCAGAGGGGTCCCTATCACTAATATACCGCCTCTCTTGGACTTATCAAAGTCCACATTATCAGGGCAGTGAAGGAACCAGCTTCATTTGCACTTTGCTCAGAAGCTCCAGGCAGATGGGCGTGTGCTCAGTCTAAAAGAGGCGCCACCCTCAGATAAATATTACAAGAAAGTTGAGACTGGCATATTCTTATTCATAATCATAGTCATGGGTGCACATCCATAAGGCAAACATAATAAATAAAAAAATTATGGCTGCACACACATATTAGCAGTAAAGCTGAGAAATGGGGATCATTCTAAATTCAAGTGGAAGCCACCTTGACGCGTGGTGGATGTGCCCGATACAAGTTTGATCAAAATGTGCGCTAAGAGCTTCCATTGATTCCAATAGTAGGTATTATACCACTTGAATTTAGAATGATCCCCATTTCTCAGATTTACTGCTAATATGTGTGTGCAGCCATTATTTTTTTTTTATTTATTAGCTACATCTGGTCATAACCAATTAATAATTATGCTTTTTTGCCACCAATTATCTAACTGAACCAACTGCATTACCCATTTCTATATTTAAAGGCTATGTACACCTTTGGAGTCAATTTTTTTATGATTGCATTTAACTTATTTTTGGCTAAAAATCATATTTTCAATTGGCCTTTATTAAAAATATTGAGCTGTTCAGCCCCAAAGGGGTAAACATTTTTATACCTGTGTGACTGGTACTTTCACTTTCACTTTGTGGCAGTCATCTAATAAGCCTTATCTCTAAACTACTGAGAGGTCAGCAAAGGAACTGGAATAGATTTGAAGCATGTTGCACAGCTGGTAGTAGCAAGCACCAAAGTTATGTAGAGGTCGCCCCTCTACATAAAATTTGGTGCCTCCCCCGGCAGTGCAAAGGGATTAAGACTGGAGTCTAAATAAGTGCCCTCCATATTTTCCTAATTAGATCGTAAAGGTTTAGAAGGCACATTCACTTTAAATATATTTATCTTTATACTTCCACTTTAGCTACATTCTTGATCTCCTTCCAATACCCATCTTTCAATTTATTTGAATATCAGAAATTGTTTTAAAGTATCTTTTCTAATAAGAACATTTGCTCCAATCTCAGTGTTAGACATTAGACAAGCATCTCTTGAAAAGTAAAACCTTGCGATTTTGTGCTAATTATAGTGGGGGTGAGGAGTCTAAGAGCCCCTCCCGTTCTTCACCAGGGACCCCCACAATCGTGTTTTACTTAAACAGGTTTGCTCCCCCGGTTAGAAATGCACAACTGCATTTGGGGTTGAGCATTTCCTGCTTTTTGAGACCACATTATATTATGTAATTTGTATATGTATGTCTGGAGGTGTATAAACTCCAAATTTTAATGTGCCTGATTTTCATCTATAGGCAGCATTCAGTGCACCTATGAGGCCTGCATCATATCAGTCAGCTCTAGTTGGGACTCACAGCTTCCCCCCTCCTCCCATTGCATGTGTGGTTTCACACTGGAGGCAACTGGGAGCTGTTTGCTGTGAGTCGGACCTTACGCTTCTGTAATTCGCCCACTTGCCCCTGGTACTGCCCATATGGCACAAGTAGGTTAGCGTTAGGTCCTGTGCAATCTGAGATACCTTGACATGGTGTGCTGGCTCCGGTATGTCCTTCATATAAGGATATATTGGCTAAAGTCTCATTTTTAACATCAGTGTGAGAGTTTAGTTAGATTTTGTTGATTGCATCCACCACAGTAGTGCACCTATTGTTCTAAATGTTTATTTAAACAGGTTAGGTACTCAGATTGGATCCTCAGAATTGTCACTGGCTGCCAGTATTGGTATGTGTACAATTACTAGTGTTAAACGAATCAAAGCATTCAAAGCAGAATTCGATCTGCAGTTTAGAAAAAATTAAATTAGCTGTGAAGCGGAATTTCCTTGCACTTCGTGGTAACAAATTGGATTTATTTTTCTAAAATGGCCGCTACATGTGTTACAAAATGAAAGTAAGAAGCCCTGAAATTAGATATGACTCATAATGCCGTGCAGCTAGCATATCAGCAGTGATGTCATAGCCTTATAAAAAGCCTCATCCTGTGTAATCTCAGAAATTTCACTGTGAGCTAAGCTTAAGGAGAGACGTCACAAGCACTTATGCACTAGTGAGAGTGCTGCAGAAAGCTATTCATTGAAGAATATTGGATAGGGAGAGTGCAGGGACAGCGTAGGGAGATCATTGGGAGAGTGCGGTGACTGTGCAGATTGAGTGAAATCGCTGCATGCATCTTAATCATCTGCTGCCACAATCCCTATTAATCTGTTAGTTTATATAAAGAATTACAGTTCCAGGGTATTAAAGAGAGGTCTAATATATCACTGCATGCATCTTGTTTACCTGCTAGCACAATCCCAGTTAATTTCTTATTTTATATATAGAATTACTGTGCCTCAGTATTAAAGGACGGTTTAAAATATCTCCATCTGCATCCTGTTAAACTCCTGACACATTTACAGTTAATCTCTTATTTTATATACATAATAATTGTGCCGCAGTATTAACCCCTTAAGGACTCAGCCCTATTTCACCTTAAGAACCAGGCCATTTTTTGCAAATCTGACCAGTGTCACTTTAAGTGCTGATAACTTTAAAACGCTTTGACTTATTGTCACAACTGTGACTGATCCAGACAGGTCTGGGAGGAGAAGGTCGCAGCGACTTGCTACTCGCGATAGCTTGTGAGTTTGCTCCATGGCTCAGGGTATGTCATCCGGGTTTTGCCTTGTGAACCTTTTTGTCCTAAATGGGAGTTTGTAGGCATCCTTCTCAGGTGAGTCCTGTCTGCCACTCCCAGCTACTATATTAGTTTCAGTTTCACTTGCAGTCATTGCCAGATATAGTCCTTACTTCCAGTTCTATTCTGACCTTTGAAGGAGATCGTTTGATGGTGTTGCTGTGGAGCTCTTGTCCGGCGTGGACTGTCGTGATTGGGATCGCCTTCTCTGCTCGTGACTGGATAAGTCTATCTCTGCTATAGTTTGTTTGTTGCTGTCTTCTCCTGCTGTTCTCCTAGACATGAGTGATGGTGACTAGTGCTCCCATCGGCCTTTCCCCACTCTAGGCTTGTTAGGGTGACTGAGGGTTTAGGCATCCTGCTCGCCGCACGGGTTCACACCCCGTCTAGGGTATCAGGGCAGACAGGTGCCAGCTTAGGGTTAGTCAGGTAAGACTCCGTAGATAAGGGTCCCCCTTCCCCTCCGTCTGGTGCGACACGACTGCTGCTGGGATAGCAGTCGTGACAGTATATCTGGCCTTTTAAAAAAAAAAAAAAAAAAAGTGACATTTCTTTTTTTTTTGCTTTGTATTTTTCTGTTCCACTATGGATCCGGTTACGGTTTTGGCGAAACAATTACAGGGATATTCCTTGAAGTGGCAGGATTAAAAGCAACAGTGCTGCAGCAGCAATCCTTTAGTTCCACCGTTGCTATGGGAAACCAAGGTACTCCTGAGCCAAAAGTGGCTTTACCTGATAGGTTCTCAGGAGGGAGAGACCAATTTGTAACCTTCAGAGAAGCTTGCAAATTGTTCTTCAGGTTACGCCCTAGATCCTCCGGCGGTGAGGAACAACGGGTGGGCATTGTAATTTCTCTCCTGCAAGGAGATCCGCAGGCTTGGGCTTTCTCCCTACCATCAGACTCTCTGGCCTTACGATCAGTGGAGGAGTTTTTTGAAGCCCTGGGTCTCGTATATGATGACCCGGACAGGGTCTCACTGGCTGAGTCTAAGCTACGTAGACTTCAGCAAGAGAAATGGTCTGCTGAACTATATTGTTCTGAATTCCGTAGGAGGGCTACTGATACGTTATGGAACGACTCGGCCCTTAGGAGTCAGTTCTGCCAGGGGTTGTCTGAAAAATTAAAAGACGCGCTGGCGGTATACGAGGTCCCTGGGTCTCTGGAGGCTGCTATGTCTCTGTCCATAAGAATCGACAGACGACTCAGGGAGAGACTATTAAATTTTACGGAGGCCTCTATAGGGCAGGGATCGGTTTGTTATGATCCAGTCGAACCAATGCAAATAGGGGGCGCCACTAGACGGGTGAATCCTTCTAAGTTCTGCCGTAGGTCAGAGGTTTGTTTTCGTTGTGGGGGGAGGGGTCATTTTGTAAAGGTTTGTCCCTCAGAACCCAAGAGACCACAAACAAAGGAGCCGCCGGAAAACTAGAGTCCCCAGATTGTGCGGAGGATAACAGTCTGGGCGTATTCGTTTCCTCCATACGCATGTCTCAGTTTTTGTTGTCCGCTACCGTTGAGGCGGGCAATAAGACTGAGATCTGTTCCGTCTTTTTGGACAGTGGGGCGGGGGTCAACTTGGTGGATGCACGGTTTGCTCAGGCTCTGGGTTTTACTCCGGAACCGATACGCAGAACCATTCCTGTTTTTGCCATCGACTCCCCCCCTCTTACTCAGAGAGAGTTAACTCAGATCATCCATAATATCCATCTGCAGGTAGAGGACCTCCATAAGGAGCATATCTCTTGTTATGTCCTGGACGGTCTTCCGGCTCCTATGGTATTGGGGCTTCCCTGGCTGGTGACTCACAATCCAGTGGTGGATTGGCAGGCCGGGGAGATTGTGGAGTGGAGTGAACATTGTAAGGACAACTGCTTGAGTAGCAGGTGCTCTACACTCTCTGTAACATCTTTACCTGCCTTTCTGTCAGATTTTATGGATGTGTTCTCTGAGAAGGGTTTGTCAGGGGTTACCAGCTCATCGTCCATATGATTGCCAGATTAATCTATTACCTGGGGCAAAACTACCTAAAACCCGGTTATACAATCTTTCCGGCCCAGAGAGGAAGGCTATGAAAGATTATATTTCGGAGAGTTTGGCTAAGGGACACATCAGACCCTCTTCTTCACCTGTGGCTGCAGGGTTCTTTTTCGTTAAAAAGAAAGATGGGGGCCTACGTCCTTGCCTGGATTTCCGGGAATTAAACCGGATAACTATCCGAGATCCCTATCCTCTTCCTCTCATTCCCGACCTCTTTAATCAGGTTGCAGGTGCTAAATGGTTCTCCAAAATAGATCTCAGAGGAGCCTATAACCTGGTTCGCATCAAAGAGGGGGATGAGTGGAAGACGGCTTTTAATACTCCGGAAGGGCATTATGAAAATCTGGTCATGCCATTTGGTCTTACTAATGCGCCTGCGGTATTCCAACATTTTGTCAACGATATTTTTAGTCACCTTATCGGGAGATTTGTTGTGATATATCTTGATGACATCCTGGTCTATTCCCCGGATCTGGATACACATAAGATCCATGTGAGACAGGTGCTGCAGATATTAAGGGCCAACAAATTGTTTGCTAAGTTAGAAAAATATGTGTTCGCCGTAAAAGAACTGCCATTTCTGGGGTATGTGTTGTCAGATTCAGGTTTCATGGATCCAGAGAAAGTCCGGGCGATTAAAGACTGGGATCTGCCTGAGAACCTGAAGGCATTGCAACGCTTCCTGGGGTTTGCCAATTTTTATAGAAAGTTTATAAAGAACTATTCTTTGGTGGTCAAACCACTGACGGACATGACCCGAAAGGGATCCGATTTTTCCAAATGGTCACATGCAGCCAAAACTGCCTTTGCATCTCTGAAGGAGAGATTCACCTCGGCCCCTATTCTCGTACAGCCAGATGTCTCGCTTGCTTTTATTGTAGAGGTTGACGCATCAGAGGTGGGGATGGGAGCGGTACTATCTCAGGGCCCGTCCCCTGGTGAATGGCGTCCGTGTGCTTTCTTTTCGAAGAAATTGTCTACTGCAGAAAGGAACTATGATATTGGCAACAGGGAACTTTTGGCTATTAAGTTGGCTTTTGAGGAGTGGCGTCATTTTTTGGAGGGGGCGGTTCATCCCGTTAATGGTGATTACTGATCACAAAAACTTATTATATCTGGAGTCTGCTAAACGTCTCACCCCTAGACAGGCTTGGTGGTCGTTATTTTTTACTAGGTTTAATTTTGTAATAACCTATCGCCCGGGGGCAAAAAATACTAAGGCGGATGCATTGTCTCGAAGTTTTCCTGGAGGGGGTGATGTTGAGGTACCAGAGCCCATTTTTCAAAAGGGGGCGGTGGTCTCTGCATTACACTCAGGTTTAGAGGGGAGGGTGTTGGAGGCTCAGGGGGACGCCCCGGCCTCCTGCCCCTCGGGTAAACTGTTTGTGCCAGAAAATTTACGCCTGGAGATACTAAAAGAACACCATAACTCCACACTGGCAGGACACCCAGGTAGTAGGACAACCTCTGAATTAATGTCTCGTCGGTTCTGGTGGCCTAAGTGGCGCCAGGAGGTGTTGAATTTTGTGTCTGGATGTGCTACCTGTGCTCGTTCTAAGGTAGATCATACTCGTCCGGCAGGGCGTCTTTTACCTCTAGCCATCCCCAACAGGCCTTGGACGCACCTATCAATGGATTTCATTACGGATCTACCAGTATCAGCGGGGAAAACTGTTATTCTTGTAGTTGTTGACAGATTCAGTAAAATGGTGCACTTTATTGCTCTTGCCGCATTGCCTAATGCTAACACACTGGCTCAGATTTTTATTGACCTTCACGGGGGTCCCTTCCGATATTGTTTCGGATCGTGGTACCCAATTTGTTTCTAAATTTTGGAAAGCTTTTTGTTCTCGTTTAGGGGTTCATCTGTCGTTTTCTTCATCTTTGCATCCACAGTCCAACGGTCAGACTGAACGTACCAATCAAAACCTAGAGACATATTTGAGATGCTTTGTTTCCGAAAATCAGGAGGAATGGTCATCTTATTTACCGTTAGCCGAGTTTGCCATTAATAATCGTCGTCAAGAATCCACCGATAAGTCACCATTTTTTGGTGCGTATGGTTTCCATCCTCAGTTTTGTACGTTTAGTGAGGGGGGGCCGTCTGGGATTCCCGAGGAGGAACGATTTGCGTCTTCACTTTCTTTAGTGTGGCAGAGTGTGCAAGAAAGTTTAAAGAGAATTGGTGGTAGATACAAACGTTTGGCTGATAGGAGGCGCTCTGAAGGTCCGGACCTTGGGGTGAATGACTTGGTGTGGTTGTCTACCAGAAATATCAAGTTGAAGGTTCCCTCGTGGAAATTAGGTCCGAGATTTATTGGTCCTTATTAGGGATGAGCGAACCCGAACTGTATAGTTCGGGTTCGTACCGAATTTTTGGGTGTCCGTGACACGGACCCGAACCCGAACATTTTCGTAAAAGTCCGTGTTCAGGTTCGGTGTTCGGCGCTTTCTTGGCGCTTTTTGAAAGGCTGCAAAGCAGCCAATCAACAAGCGTCATACTACTTGCCCCAAGAGGCCATCACAGCCTTGCCTACTATTGGCATGGCTGTGATTGGCCAGTGCAGCATGTGACCCAGCCTCTATATAAGCTTGGGTCACGTTGCGCTGCACGTCACTCTGCTGATTGAAGCATAGGGAGAGGTTGCAGCTGCGACGTTAGGGCGAGATTAGGCAGTGATTAACTCCTCCAAAAGACTTCATTCTGTGATCGATCTGCAGCTGTGGATCATTGAAGTGCTAATATTGACTTGCTCACTTTTTTGAGGCTGCCCAGAGCGTTTTTAGATCACTTTTTTTCTGGGGTGATCGGCAGCCATTTTGTGACTTGTGGTGCGCCAGCACAAGCTATCACCAAGTGTATTTAACCATCAATAGTGTGGTTATTTTGTGCTATATCCTACATCAGCTGCAGGCTGAGCCTGTGTCACCGAAGTGCATTTAACCATCAACAGTCTGGTTATTTTTTGGCCATATACTACATCAGCTGCAGGCTAAGCCTGTGTCACCGAAGTGCATTTAACCATCAACAGTCTGATTATTTTTTGGCCATATACTACATCTGGTGCAGGCTGAGTCTGTGTCACCCAAGTGCATTTAACCATCAACAGTGTGGTTATTTTTTGGCCATATACTACATCAGGGGCAAGTTGAGCCTGTCACCCAGCGCCTAAAAAATAGACCTGACATTTCTATTCAACCAAATCTGTACTGTTTTAGCTGGTCAAGTTATTTGTAGTGACCGTAAAAGCACACTTTTTGTTCTGGGTTGAAAAACTATTCCCAAATTTGCCATTCTCAAAATAATTAGTTTCTGGTATATGAGGCCTACTTGAAATCTATCCCAAAAAGGATATCTTACATTGAAGGTACTGATAGTGTCATTCAGAAAAACCTAAGACACACGCTACCGTGCAGATAGAAGTCTGATTCTGAGATTAAACCTTAACCTGTCACACAGTGCAAAAAAAAACAGGTCTCACATTTCTATTCAAGCAAATCTGTACTGTTTTAGCTGGTCAAGTTATTTGTAGCGACCGTAAAAGCCCTTTTTTTTTTCTGGGTTGAAAAACTATTCCCAAATTTGCCATTCTCAAAATAACTAGTTTCTGGTATTTGAGGCCTACTTGAAATCTATCCCAAAAAGGATATCTTACATTGAAGGTACTGATAGTGTTATTCAGAAAAACCTAAGACACACGCTACCGTGCAGATAGAAGTCTGATTCTGTGATTAAACCTTAACCTGTCACACAGTGCAAAAAAAAAAAGGTCTCACATTTCTATTCAAGCAAATCTGTACTGTTTTAGCTGGTCAAGTTATTTGTAGCGACCGTAAAAGCCCTTTTTTTTTTCTGGGTTGAAAAACTATTCCCAAATTTGCCATTCTCAAAATAACTAGTTTCTGGTATTTGAGGCCTACTTGAAATCTATCCCAAAAAGGATATCTTACATTGAAGGTACTGATAGTGTCATTCAGAAAAACCTAAAACACACGCTACCGTGCAGATAGAAGTCTGATTCTGAGATTAAACCTTAACCTGTCACACAGTGCAAAAAAAAACTGGTCTCACATTTCTATTCAAGCAAATCTGTACTGTTTTAGCTCGTCAAGTTATTTGTAGCGACCGTAAAAGCCCTTTTTTTTTTCTGGGTTGAAAAACTATTCCCAAATTTGCCATTCTCAAAATAACTAGTTTCTGGTATTTGAGGCCTACTTGAAATCTATCCCAAAAAGGATATCTTATATTGAAGGTACTGATAGTGTCATTCAGAAAAACCTAAGACACACACTACCGTGCAGATAGAAGTCTGATTCTGTGATTACACCTTAACCTGTCACACAGTGCAAAAAAAAAACATGTCTCACATTTCTATTCAAGCAAATCTGTACTGTTTTAGCTGGTCAAGTTATTTGTAGCGACCGTAAAAGCACATATTTTTTTTTCTGGGTTGAAAAACTATTCCCAAACAAATTCCCAAAACTATTCCCATTCTCAAAATTGTGGTGAATGGGAACAATGAGGAAAACATCTAATAAGGGACGCGGACATGGTCGTGGTGGTGTTAGTGGATCCTCTGGTGCTGGGAGAGGATGTAGCGGTTCTGCCACAGCCACACGTCCTAGTGTACCAACTACCTCAGGTCCCAGTAGCCGACAGAATTTACAGGGATATTTGGTGGGGCCCAATGCCGTTCTAAGGATGGTAAGGCCTGAGCAGGTACAGGCATTAGTCAATTGGGTGGCCGACAGTGCATCCAGCACGTTCACATTATCTCCCACCCAGTCTTCTGCAGAAAGCGCACAGATGGCGCATGAAAACCAAGCCCATCAGTCTGTCACATCACCCCCATGCATATCAGGGAAACTGTCTGAGCCTCAAGTTATGCAGCAGTCTCTTATGCTGTTTGAAGACTCTGCTGCCAGGGTTTCCCAAGGGCATCCACCTAGCTCTTCACCAGGGGTGGAAGAGATAAAATGCACTAACGCACAACCACTTATGTTTCCTGATGATGAGGACATGGGAATACCACCTCAGCACGTCTCTGATGATGACGAAACACAGGTGCCAACTGCTGCGTCTTTCTGCAGTGTGCAGACTGAACAGGAGGTCAGGGATCAAGACTGGGTGGAAGACGATGCAGGGGACGATGAGGTCCTAGACCCCACATGGAATGAAGGTCGTGCCACTGACTTTCACAGTTCGGAGGAAGAGGCAGTGGTGAGACCGAGCCAACAGCTTTTGCAAAAGAGGGAGCAGTGGGCAAAATCAGAACACCCGTCGCCAAGAGACTCCGCCTGCTACTGACCGCCGCCATCTGGGACCGAGCACCCCAGAGGCAGCTTCAAGGAGTTCCCTGGCATGGCACTTCTTCAAACAATGTGCTGACGACAAGACCCGAGTGGTTTGCACGCTGTGCCATCAGAGCCTGAAGCGAGGCATTAACGTTCTGAACCTTAGCACAACCTGCATGACCAGGCACCTGCATGCAAAGCATGAACTGCAGTGGAGTAAACACCTTAAAAACAAGGAAGTCACTCAGGCTCCCCCTGCTGCCTCTTCTACTGCTGCCGCCTCGGCCTCTTCTGCTGCTGCCACCGCCTCGGCCTCTTCTGCTGCTGCTGCCGCCGCCTCGGCCTCTTCCTCTGCCTCTGGAGGAACGTTGGCACTTGCCGCCCAGCAAACATGGGATGTACCACCAACACCACCACCTGCGTCACCAAGCATCTCAACCATGTCACACGGCAGCGTTCAGCTCTCCATCTCACAAACATTTGAGAGAAAGCGTAAATTCCCACCTAGCCACCCTCGATCCCTGGCCCTGAATGCCAGCATTTCTAAACTACTGGCCTATGAAATGCTGTCATTTAGGCTGGTGGACACACACAGCTTTAAACAGCTCATGTCGCTTGCTGTCCCACAGTATGTTGTTCCCAGCCGCCACTACTTCTCCAAGAGAGCCGTGCCTTCCCTGCACAAACAAGTGTCCGATAAAATCAAGTGTGCACTGCGCAACGCCATCTGTGGCAAGGTCCACCTAACCACAGATACGTGGACCAGTAAGCACGGCCAGGGACGCTATATCTCCCTAACTGCACACTGGGTAAATGTAGTGGCGGCTGGGCCCCAGGCGGAGAGCTGTTTGGCGCACGTCCTTCCGCCGCCAAGGATCGCAGGGCAACATTCTTTGCCTCCTGTCTCCTCCTCCTCCTACTCAGCTTCCTCCTCCTCTTCTTCCACCTGCTCATCCAGTCAGCCACACACCTTCACCACCAACTTCAGCACAGCCCGGGGTAAACGTCACCAGGCCATTCTGAAACTCATATGTTTGGGGGACAGGTCCCACACCGCACAGGAGTTGTGGCGGGGTATAGAACAACAGACCGACGAGTGGTTGCTGCCGGTGAGCCTCAAGCCCGGCCTGGTGGTGTGCGATAATGGACGAAATCTCGTTGCAGCTCTGGGACTAGCCGGTTTGACGCACATCCCTTGCCTGGCGCATGTGCTGAATTTGGTGGTGCAGAAGTTCATTCGCAACTACCCTGACATGTCAGAGCTGCTGCATAAAGTGCGGGCCGTCTATTGGGCAGACTAGATGGGCCAAATGGTTCTTATCTGCCGACACATTCTATGTTTCTATGTTTCTATGTCTGTTCGCGCTTCCGGCGTTCACACCCTGTCGCTGCTCGCCTGTCTGCGCTACAGCGTAACTTCGGCCTTCCCGCTCACCGCCTCAAATGCGACGTACCCACCAGGTGGAACTCCACCTTGCATATGCTGGACAGACTGTGCGAGCAGCAGCAGGCCATAGTGGAGTTTCAGCTGCAGCACGCACGGGTCAGTCGCACTGTGGATCAGAAACACTTCACCACCAATGACTGGGCCTCCATGCGAGACCTGTGTGCCCTGTTGCGCTGTTTCGAGTACTCCACCAACATGGCCAGTGGCGATGACGCCGTTATCAGCGTTACAATACCACTTCTATGTCTCCTTGAGAAAACACTTAGGGCGATGATGGAAGAGGAGGTGGCCCAGGAGGAAGAGGAGGAAGAGGGGTCATTTTTAGCACTTTCAGGCCAGTCTCTTCGAAGTGACTCAGAGGGAGGTTTTTTGCAACACCAGAGGCCAGGTACAAATGTGGCCAGACAGGGCCCACTACTGGAGGACGAGGAGGACGAGGATGAGGAGGAGGTGGAGGAGGATGAGGATGAAGCATGTTCACAGCGGGGTGGCACCCAAAGCAGCTCGGGCCCATCACTGGTGCGTGGCTGGGGGGAAACACAGGACGATGACGATACGCCTCCCACAGAGGACAGCTTGTCCTTACCTCTGGGCAGCCTGGCACACATGAGCGACTACATGCTGCAGTGCCGGCGCAACGACAGCAGAGTTGCCCACATTTTAACGTTTGCGGACTACTGGGTTGCCACCCTGCTGGATCCCCGGTACAAAGACAATGTGCCCACCTTACTTCCTACACTGGAGCGTGATAGGAAGATGCGCGAGTACAAGCGCACGTTGGTAGACGCGCTACTGAGAGCATTCCCAAATGTCACAGGGGAACCAGTGGAAGCCCAAGGCGAAGGCAGAGGAGGAGCAAGAGGTCGCCAACGCAGCTGTGTCACGGCCAGCTCCTCTGAGGGCAGGGTTAGCATGGCAGAGATGTGGAAAAGTTTTGTCACCACGCCACAGCTAACTGCACCACCACCTGATACGGAACGTGTTAGCAGGAGGCAACATTTCACTAACATGTTGGAACAGTACCTGTGCACACCCCTCCACGTACTGACTGATGGTTCGGCCCCATTCAACTTCTGGGTCTCCAAATTGTCCACGTGGCCAGAGCTAGCCTTTTATGCATTGGAGGTGCTGGCCTGCCCGGCGACCAGCGTTTTGTCTGAACGTGTATTCAGCACGGCAGGGGGCGTCATTACAGACAAACGCAGCCGCCTGTCTACAGCCAATGTGGACAAGCTGACGTTCATAAAAATGAACCAGGCATGGATCCCACAGGACCTGTCCATCCCTTGTGCAGATTAGATATTAACTACCTCCCCTTAACAATATATTATTGTACTCCAGGGCACTTCCTCATTCAAATACTATTTTTTATTTAATTTTACCATTATATTGTGGGGCAACCCAAAGTTGAATGAACCTCTACTCTGCCTGGGTGCCGGGGCCTAAATGTGTGACAGTGGCCTGTTCCAGTGGTGGGTGACGTGAAGCCTGATTCTCTACTATGACATGAAGACTTATTCTGTGCTGACATGAAGCCAGATTCTCTGTTACGCGACCTCTCTCCTCTGCCTGGGTGCCTGGGCCTAAATATGTGACAGTGGCCTGTTCCAGTGGTGGGTGACGTGAAGCCTGATTCTCTGCTATGACATGAAGACAGATTCTGCGCTGACATAAGGCCAGATTCTCTGTTACAGGACCGCTCTCCTCTGTCTGGGTGCCGGGGCCTAAATGTGTGACAGTAGCCTGTTCCAGTGGTGGGTGACGTGAAGCCTGATTCTCTGCTATGACATGAAGACAGATTCTGTGCTGATATAAGGCCAGATTCTCTGTTACGCGACCTCTCTCCTCTGCCTAGGTGCCTGGGCCTAAATGTGTGACAGTGGCCTGTTCCAGTGGTGGGTGACGTGAAGCCTGATTCTCTGCTATGACATGAAGACAGATTCTGCGCTGACATAAGGCCAGATTCTCTGTTACGGGACCGCTCTCCTCTGTCTGGGTGCCGGGGCCTAAATGTGTGACAGTGGCTTATTCCAGTGGTGGGTGACGTGATGCCTGATTCTCTGCTATGACATGAAGACAGATTCTGTGCTGACATAAGGCCAGATTCTCTGTTACGGGACCGCTCTCCTCTGTCTGGGTGCCGGGGCCTAAATGTGTGACAGTGACCTGTTCCAGTGGTGGGTGACGTGAAGCCTGATTCTCTGCTATGACATGAAGACAGATTCTGCGCTGACATAAGGCCAGATTCTCTGTTACGGGACCGCTCTCCTCTGTCTGGGTGCCGGGGCCTAAATGTGTGACAGTGGCCTGTTCCAGTGGTGGGTGACGTGAAGCCTGATTCTCTGCTATGACATGAAGACAGATTCTGCGCTGACATAAGGCCAGATTCTCTGTTACGGGACCGCTCTCCTCTGTCTGGGCGCCGGGGCCAAAATGTGTGACAGTGGCCTGTTCCAGTGGTGGGTGACGTGAAGCCTGATTCTCTGCTATGACATGAAGACAGATTCTGTGCTGACATAAGGCCAGATTCTCTGTTACGGGACCGCTCTCCTCTGTCTGGGTGCCGGGGCCTAAATGTGTGACAGTGGCCTGTTCCAGTGGTGGGTGACGTGAAGCCTGATTCTCTGCTATAATAGTAAGAAGATTGCAGCACACAATTTTTCTTGTTGCTATTAAGTTTTAATTTTCCAAAAAAAATCTTTTTCATCACATAATTAGAGTTCCGGTGCACTAATCACAGCTATGGGCATAGAAGAAAACGACCAGACGTTCCGGCCTTTCACGGCCTTCCTCAGTGGTCTTAAATCTTTTGTGCTGTGTGTCAGGGGTTCTGCGCCGGAGGCATCCGGCGCAGAACCCCTGACACACAGCACAAAAGATTTAAGACCACTGAGGAAGGCTGTGAAAGGCCGAAACGTCTGGTCGTTTTCTTCTATGCCCATAGCTGTGATTAGTGCACCGGAACTCTAATTATGTGATGAAAAAGATTTTTTTGGGAAAATTAAAACTTAATAGCAACAAGAAAAATTGTGTGCTGCAATCTTCTTACTATTATAGTACGACTGAATAAGTCCTTGCACGCACCAGTGAACCCAACAGGAGTGCGGTACTCCAAGACTCAATACTATGACTCTCTGCTATGACATGAAGACAGATTCTGTGCTGACATAAGGCCAGATTCTCTGTTACGCGACCTCTCTCCTCTGCCTGGGTGCCTGGGCCTAAATATGTGACAGTGGCCTGTTCCAGTGGTGGGTGACGTGAAGCCTGATTCTCTGCTATGACATGAAGACTGATTCTGTGCTGACATGAAGCCAGATTCTCTGCTATGGCATGAAGAGACTGATTCTGTGCTGACATGAAGCCAGATTCTTTGCTATGGCATGAAGAGACTGATTCTCTGCTGACGTGAAGCCAGATTCTCTGCTATGGGACCTCTGTCCAATTGATATTGGTTAATTTTTATTTTTTTTATTTTTATTTTAATTCATTTCCCTATCCACATTTGTTTGTAGGGGATTTACCTACATGTTGCTGCCTTTTGCAGCCCTCTAGCTCTTTCCTGGGCTGTTTTACAGCCTTTTTAGTGCCCAAAAGTTCGGGTCCCCATTGACTTCAATAGGGTTCGGGTTCGGGACGAAGTTCGGTTCGGGTTCGGATCCCGAACCCGAACATTTCCGGGAAGTTCGGCCGAACTTCTCGAACCCGAACATCCAGGTGTTCGCTCAACTCTAGTCCTTATAGGGTAATTAAGATCATTAACCCGGTGGCTTTTCGTCTGGAGCTACCTCAGACTCTAAGGATCCATAATGTCTTCCACAGATCTCTGCTTAAGAGATATGTAGAACCTCCTGAACCATTGCCACTACCGCCTCCACCGGTGGTTGTTGATGGCAGTCTTGAGTTTCAGGTAGAAAAGATTGTTGACTCACGATATGTTCGCCGCTCTCTTCAATACCTGGTGCACTGGAGAGGTTATGGTTCCGAAGAGAGAATGTGGGTTCCAGCTTCAGAGATAAAAGCGGACAGACTCATTCGGGCTTTTCATAGCTCCCATCCGGAGAGGCCTGGTCTTGAGGGTCCGGGGGCCCCTCGTAGAAAGGGGGGTACTGTCACGACTGTGACTGATCCAGACAGGTCTGGGAGGAGAAGGTCGCAGCGACTTGCTACTCGCGATAGCTTGTGAGTTTGCTCCATGGTTCAGGGTATGTCATCCGGGTTTTGCCTTGTGAACCTTTTTGTCCTGACTGGGAGTTTGTAGGCATCCTTCTCAGGTGAGTCCTGTCTGCCACTCCCAGCTACTATATTAGTTTCAGTTTCACTTGCAGTCATTGCCAGATATAGTCCTTACTTCCAGTTCTATTCTGACCTTTGAAGGAGATCGTTTGATGGTGTTGCTGTGGAGCTCTTGTCCGGCGTGGACTGTCGTGATTGGGATCGCCTTCTCTGCTCGTGACTGGATAAGTCTATCTCTGCTATAGTTTGTTTGTTGCTGTCTTCTCCTGCTGTTCTCCTAGACATGAGTGATGGTGACTAGTGCTCCCATCGGCCTTTCCCCACTCTAGGCTTGTTAGGGTGACTGAGGGTTTAGGCATCCTGCTCGCCGCACGGGTTCACACCCCGTCTAGGGTATCAGGGCAGACAGGTGCCAGCTTAGGGTTAGTCAGGGGTGGCCATACTATTCCCATCCGTAGATAAGGGTCCCCCTTCCCCTCCGTCTGGTGCGACACGACTGCTGCTGGGATAGCAGTCGTGACACTTATCCAGGCCATTCTGAGATTGTTTTTCGTCACATATTGTACTTCATGACACTGTTAAAATGAAGTAAAAAAATGTATTTTTATTTATAAAAAAATACCAAATTTACCAAAAAATTGTAAAAAATTGAAAATTTCCAAGTTTAAATTTCTCTACTTCTATAATACATAGTAATACCTCAAAAAATAGTTATTACTTTACATTCCCCATATGTCTACTTCATGTTTGGATCATTTTGGGAATGATATTTTATTTTTTGGGGATGTTACAAGGCTTAGAAGTTTAGAAGCAAATCTTGAAATTTTTCAGAAATTTTCAAAAACCCAATTTTTAGGGACCAGTTCAGGTCTGAAGTCACTTTGCGAGGGTTACATAATAGAAACCACCCAAAAATTACCCCATTCTATAAACTACACCCATCAAGGTATTCAAAACAGATTTTACAAACTTCGTTAACCCTTTAGGTGTTCCACAGGAATTTATGGAAAATAGAGATACAATTTCAAAATTTAACTTTTTTGGCAGATTTTCCATTTTAATAATTTTTTTCCGGTTACAAAGCAAGGGTTAACAGCCAAACCAAACTCAATATTTATGGCCCTGATTCTGTAATTTACAGAAACACCTCATATGTGGTCGTAAACCGCTGTATGGGCACACGGCAGGGTGCAGAAGGATAGGAATGTCATACGGTTTTTGGAAGGCAGGTTTTGCTGGACTGTTTTTTTTGACACCATGTCCCATTTGAAGCCCCCTGATGCACCCCTAGAGTAGAAACTCCATAAAAGTGACCCCATCTAAGAAACTACACCCCTCAAGGTATTCAAAACTGATTTTATAAACGTCGTTAACCCTTTAGGTGTTCCACAAGAATTAATGGAAAATAGAGATTTCAAGGGTTAACAGCCAAACAAAACTCATTATTTATGGCCCTGATTCTGTAGTTCACAGAAACATCCCATATGTGGTCGTAAACATCTGTACGGGCACACAGAAGGGCACAGAAGGCAAGGAATGCCATACGGTTTTTGGAAGGCAGATTTTGCTGGACTGTTTTTTTTTACACCATGTCCCATTTGAAGCCCCCCTGATGCACCCCTAGAGTAGAAACTCCAAAAAAGTGGCCCCATTTTAGAAACTACGGGATACGGTGGCAGTATTGTTGGTACTAGTTTAGGGTACATATGATTTTTGGTTGCTCTATATTACACTTTTTGTGAGGCAAGATAACAAGAAATAGCTGTTTTGGCACCGTTTTTATTTTTTGTTATTTACAACATTCATCTGACAGGTTAGATCATGTGATATTTTTATAGAGCAGGTTGTTACGGATGCGACGATGCCTAATATGTATAATTTTTTTTATTTATGTAAGTTTTACATAATGATTTTATTTTTTAAGCAAATAAAATCATGTTTTAGTGTTTCCATAGTCTGAGAGCCATAATTTTTTCAGTTTTTGGGCGATTACCTTGGGTAGAGTATGATTTTTGCGGGATGAGATGACGGTTTTATTGGCACTATTTTGGTGTGCGTGTGTCTTTTTGATCGCTTGCTATTACACTTTTTGTGATGTAAGGTGTCAAAAAATGGTTTACTTAGCACAGTTTTTATATTACATTTTTTACGGTGTTCATCTGAGGGGTTAGGTAATGTGATATTTTTATAGAGCGGGTCGATATGGACGCGGCGATACCTAATATGTATACTTTTTTTTATTTATGTAAGTTTTACACTATGATTTCATTTTTGAAGGAAAATAAATAGTGTTTCTATAGTCTGAGAGCCATAATTTTTTCAGTTTTTGGGCGATTACCTTGGGTAGGGTATGATTTTTGCGGGATGAGATGATGGTTTTATTGGCACTTTTTTGGGGTGTGTGTAACTTTTTGATCGCTTGCTATTACACTTTTTGTGATGTAAGGTGACAAAAAATTGTTTATTTAGCACAGTTTTTAATTTAAATTTTTTACGGTGTTCTTCTGAGAGGTTAGTTCATGAGATATTTTTATAGAGCTGGTCGATACGAATGCGGCGATACCAAATATGTATACTTTTTTATGTAAGATTTACACAATAACAGCTTTTTTCAAACAAAAAAAATGATGTTTTAGTGTCTCCATATTCTGAGCCATAGTTTTTTTTTATTTTTTGGGCGATTGTCTCAGGTAGGGGCTCATTTTTTGCGGGATGAGGTGACGGTTAGATTGGTACTATTTTGGTGGGCAAACGCATTTTTGATCGCTTCATCTGAGGGGTTAGGTCATCTGATATTTTTATAGAGCCGGTCGATACGGACGCGGTGATACCTAATATGTATACTTTTTTTTTCTCCCCTATTTTTTACCAATTTTTTTTTACTTTATTTGGGGAAAATTACGTTTTTAATTATTTTTACTTGAAACTTTTAATTTTTGGGGGGGAAAACTTTATTTTTTCAACTTTTTTTTCACTTTATTTTTTGTCCCACTTTGGGACTTGAACTTTTCGGGGTATATTCCTTTACAATGCTTTCCAATACTTCTGTATTGGAATGCATTGGCTGTATGAGTAATACTGTGTGTACAGTATTAGTCATACAGCTTCCGGGGCCTGTGAGATCCAGGGGGCTGGATCTCACAGGCTCTTCCCCGGAAGGCAGCGCAGATGCCTCAGGAAGGCATCGTGCTGCCTTCCATGCCATTGGGTCCCCCCCACAGCCCCATAGGGACCCGATGGCACTGCTGCCACTGCCGCCCGCTCCATAAAAAGCCGCAAACCGCAGGTCTGAATTGACACGGGGGGGTTCACAGAATTTAGCCGAGGTGCCTGCTCAATGATTTCGCACTAAATTGGAAGCGGTGGAGTGCCCTGGCTCCTGCTCATCGCCCAGGAGAATGTCATCCTCTGTCTCCTCCACCCAGCCACGGACAATACCAGGGATCCCCGAAAAGTTTAAAGTCCCCCTCAAAGCCTGCTCTTCTTCCTCCTCCTCCTCCCCCCAGCCACCATCCTCCTTTGATTCCTCTTCAGACCCCTGCTGACTTGTCTCTGATGGAGTAGCTCTCCCGGGAATTCATTCAGCATTGCGACTTACTCATCTTCCAGCTCCTGCTCCTCGACGGCTTGATCAATGACATGATGCAATGCAAGCTCCAGAAAGAAAGCGTAAGGTACGATGTCACTGATGGCTCCTTGGCTGCGACTGACCAGTTTGGTGATCTCATCAAATGGCCTCATAAGTCTGCATGCGTCGCGCATGAGAAGCCACTGGCACGGTGAAAAGAAACCAAACTCCCCAGAACCTGTCCTGCCGCAGAGTTAGTACAGGTAGTCATTAACGGCACTTTGCTGCTGGTGCAGCCTATCAAGCATATACAAGGTGGAGTTCCAGCGTGTTGGGCTGTCACAAATCAGACGTCTGACAGGCAAGTGGTGTCGCCGCTGAACGTCAGCAAGGCGAACAATGGCCATGTAACATCTTCTAAAATGGCCAGAGATTTTCCTGGCTTGCCACAAGATGTCCTGGACCCCGGGGTATTTGGCAACGAATCACTGCACGACTAAGTTCAGGACATGTGCCATGCACGGCACGTGTGTCATTTTGCCCTTCTTCAGCGCGCTCAGCAAATTGCCACCATTGTCTCACACCACTTTACCAACTTTCAAATTGAGCGGAGTTAGCCACTGATCGGCCTGTGACCGCAGAGCTGAAAGCAGTGCAGGACCGGTGTGCTTTGGCTTCCAGGCACAACAGCCGCAGCACAGCATGGCAACGTCTCACGTGGCACGTCAAATAGGTTCGGGAAGCTTGGGGGGCGCAGCGGTAGAGGCAGTAGCAGTGGAAAAGGAGGAGTCAGCCGAGGAGGAGACTGAGGATGGAGTAGTAGGAGGAGAAGAAGAGGCAGGCCTGCATGCAATACTTGGCGGTAACACCAAATCCACACGGGAGCCACGGGTTACATGCTTGACAGCCATCACAAAGTTCACCCAGTGGGCAGTAAAAGTTATGTACCTTCCCGTGTTTGCTAGATCACGTGTCTGTGGTCAGATGTAACTTGGCACCGACACTATGTGCCAGAGATATATTCACTTGCCTCTGAAGGTGGTCATATAGCTCTGGGATGCCCTTCTGGGAGAAATATTTCCTTCCGAGGACATTCCATTGCGGTGTGCCAATGGATACAAATTTTCTAAAGGACTCTGAGTCCACCAGTTTATATGGCAGTAGTTGACCGGCTAGCAGTTCCGACAAGCCAGTGTTCAGCCATTGGGCAATAGGGTTATCCGGCGTCATCAACTTTTTACGCTCAAAATTTTGGCCACAGAAGCTTGCCTTCTGCCAGATGAACGTGACAATGGAATGGAGGAAGGTGAAGTGGAGGATAAATGGGAGTAGAGAGTAGAAGGAGAAGGAGAAGAGGCAGGACGTGGAGCGCTGGGGGTGTGGCTTTCTGGGTTCTGACTAGTGATGTCGCGAACATAAAATTTTCAGTTCGCGAACAGCGAACGAGAACTTCCGCAAATGTTCGCGAACTGGCGAACCGGGCGAACCGCCATAGACTTCAATAGACAGGCGAATTTTAAAACCCACAGGGACTCTTTCTGGCCACAATAGTGATGAGAAAGTTGTTTCAAGGGGTCTAACACCTGGACTGTGGCATGCCGGAGGGGGATCTATGGCAAAACTCCCATGGAAAATTACGTAGTGGACGCAGAGTCGGGTTTTAATCCATAAAGGGCATAAATCAACTAACATTCCTAAATTGTTTGGAATAACGTGCTTTAAAACATCCAGTGTGTGTATACGATCAGGTATGATGTTGTATCGATCAGGTAGTGTAAGGGTTACGCCCGCATCACAGACATTGACAGACCAAACTCCCCTTTTAATGCACCGCAAACAGTTCATTTGCACAACCGCAAACTCCCCATTTGCACAAGGTTGGATACCAAGCTAGCCACGTCCCGGTGATGTCATTGAAGGTTTCTTCCTCCACCCAGCCACGTACAACACCAAGGGTCCCCGAAAGGTCAATTGAATTGATTTTTCGAACGGGGAGATGGTTAAAAAAACGCTGGCTCCCTCCCCTTTGTTTTTATCCACGGTGACTGCGTCTGCGCCGTGCAATTTACTGTCACACCCGATATGAGTGGTATTTTCTGTAGTACTATTCTCATCAGTTTAATCCCTCTAACGTCCCCAATCTGGGTGCCATTTATTGAATAGATTTTTCGAACGGGGAGATGGTATCAGTGGTTGGCACTGGCAGTGGGCACACTACAGTCAGTAGAAGCGGGCCTGACACACACTGGCAGCAGGCAAGCAACTGAAATTACACTAAAGTGTAAAAATTAAATGCCTTATTTATCGGCAAGCTACTGTGCCACCCGGTATGAGTGGTTGGCACTGGCAGTGGGCACACTACAGTCAGTAGAAGAGGGCCTGACACACACTGGCAGCAGGCAAGCAACTGAATTTAGACTACTGTCTAAAAATTAAATGCCTTATTTATCGGCAAGCTACTGTGCCACCCGGTATGAGTGGTTGGCACTGGCAGTGGGCACACTACAGTCAGTGGAAGAGGGCCTGACACACACTGGCAGCAGGCAAGCAACTGAATTTAGACTACTGTCTAAAAATTAAATGCCTTATTTATCGGCAAGCTACTGTGCCACCCGGTATCAGTGGTTGGCACTGGCAGTGGGCACACTACAGTCAGTGGAAGCGGGCCTGACACACACTGGCAGCAGGCAAGCAACTGAATTTAGACTACTGTCTAAAAATTAAATGCCTTATTTATCGGCAAGCTACTGTGCCACCCGGTATCAGTGGTTGGCACTGGCAGTGGGCACACTACAGTCAGTTGAAGTCGGCCTGACACACACTAGCAGCAGGCAAGCAGCTGAAATTACACTAAAGTGTAAAAATTAAATGCCTTTTTTATGCAAAGTCCTGTGCCAGCCGGTATGAGTGGTGGGCACTGGCAGTGGGCACACTACAGTCAGTGGAAGTCAGCCTGACACACACTGGCAGGCAACTAACCTTAGATTAAAGTGTAAAAATTAAGTGCCTATTTTTTAAGCAAAGTCCTGTGCCACTCGGTATGACAGGGGTGGGCACTGGCAGTGGGCACACTACAGTCAGTTGAAGTCGGCCTGACACACACTAGCAGCAGGCAAGCAGCTGAAATTACATTAAAGTGTAAAAATTAAATGCCTTTTTTAAGCAAAGTCCTGTGCCAGCCGGTATGAGTGGTGGGCACTGGCAGTGGGCACACTACAGTCAGTGGAAGTCAGCCTGACACACACTGGCAGGCAACTAACCTTAGATTAAAGTGTAAAAATTAAGTGCCTATTTTTTAAGCAAAGTCCTGTGCCACTCGGGATGACAGGGGTGGGCACTGGCAGTGGGCACACTACAGTCAGTTGAAGTCGGCCTGACACACACTGGCAGGCAACTAACCTTAGATTAAAGTGTAAAAATGAAGTGCCTTTTTTTTAAGCAAAGTCCTGTGCCACACGGGATGACAGGGGTGGGCACTGGCAGTGGGCACACTACAGTCAGTTGAAGTCGGCCTGACACACACTAGCAGCAGGCAAGCAGCTGAAATTACACTAAAGTGTAAAAATTAAATGCCTTTTTTATGCAAAGTCCTGTGCCAGCCGGTATGAGTGGTGGGCACTGGCAGTGGGCACACTACAGTCAGTGGAAGTCAGCCTGACACACACTGGCAGGCAACTAACCTTAGATTAAAGTGTAAAAATTAAGTGCCTATTTTTTAAGCAAAGTCCTGTGCCACTCGGTATGACAGGGGTGGGCACTGGCAGTGGGCACACTACAGTCAGTTGAAGTCGGCCTGACACACACTAGCAGCAGGCAAGCAGCTGAAATTACATTAAAGTGTAAAAATTAAATGCCTTTTTTAAGCAAAGTCCTGTGCCAGCCGGTATGAGTGGTGGGCACTGGCAGTGGGCACACTACAGTCAGTGGAAGTCAGCCTGACACACACTGGCAGGCAACTAACCTTAGATTAAAGTGTAAAAATTAAGTGCCTATTTTTTAAGCAAAGTCCTGTGCCACTCGGGATGACAGGGGTGGGCACTGGCAGTGGGCACACTACAGTCAGTTGAAGTCGGCCTGACACACACTGGCAGGCAACTAACCTTAGATTAAAGTGTAAAAATGAAGTGCCTTTTTTTTAAGCAAAGTCCTGTGCCAGCCGGTATGAGTGGTGGGCACTGGCAGTGGGCACACTACAGTCAGTGGAAGTCAGCCTGACACACACTGGCAGGCAACTAACCTTAGATTAAAGTGTAAAAATTAAGTGCCTATTTTTTAAGCAAAGTCCTGTGCCACTCGGGATGACAGGGGTGGGCACTGGCAGTGGGCACACTACAGTCAGTTGAAGTCGGCCTGACACACACTGGCAGGCAACTAACCTTAGATTAAAGTGTAAAAATGAAGTGCCTTTTTTTTAAGCAAAGTCCTGTGCCACACGGGATGACAGGGGTGGGCACTGGCAGTGGGCACACTACAGTCAGTTGAAGTCGGCCTGACACACACTAGCAGCAGGCAAGCAGCTGAAATTACACTAAAGTGTAAAAATTAAATGCCTTTTTTATGCAAAGTCCTGTGCCAGCCGGTTTGAGTGGTGGGCACTGGCAGTGGGCACACTACAGTCAGTGGAAGTCAGCCTGACACACACTGGCAGGCAACTAACCTTAGATTAAAGTGTAAAAATTAAGTGCCTTTTTTTAAGCAAAGTCCTGTGCCACACGGAATGACAGGGGTGAGCACTGGCAGTGGGCACACTACAGTCTGTGGGCCTGCAGCTCCTCACACACAGGCAGGCCAGGCAACTGCAATATGTATATAAAGGAAAAAAAAAAAGCAGACTAATGTTGCAGCCCTAAAAAGGGCTTTTTGGGGTGCTGTCAGGACGCTGTCCTTACAGCAGAGATCAGATGAGTCTTTCAGGACTGGAGTGGACACTGAATTCACTAGCCTAGCTATCGATTTCCCAATTAAATCAGCAGCAGTTACAGTCTCCCTCCTCTCACTAAGACTGCAGCTTCAGAATGAATCTAAAATGGATGCTGTGCAGGAGGTGGGAGGGTCTGGGAGGGAGGGTATGCTGCTGATTGGCTGGAATGTGTCTGCTGACTGTGAGGTACAGGGTCAAAGTTTGCTCAATGATGATGTATAGGGGGCGGACCGAACATCGCATGTGTTCGCCCGGCAGAGGCGAACGCGAACAAGCTATGTTCGCCGGGAACTGTTCGCCGTCGGATAGTTCGGGCCATCTCTAGTTCTGACAGCGTTGCTCCCACTGGTCTCAGTGATGGGAGGCCAGGTGCCTTCTTAAGGCAGTCATACCTAGGAAAATTTTGGGCTTACCGTGACTTAAGCGTTGACAGCACAGGCTGCAGATAGCAACACTATTGTCAGCAGCTGACACGTTCAAAAAAGCCCACACTGCGGAGCCATGTGCCGACGTCCTGGGAGCACTAGAAGTCACCGTGCATGGTGGATGGCTCGCTCCAGATACACTTGCAGTCTGCTTTTTGCTTCCTGTACCCTGCAAGCTCTGCCTGCTTCTCCTCCCTCTCTGCTGCTCCGTCTTTTGCTCTGAACTCCCCTCCTCCTTCTCTCTTGTGGGCACCCATGTGACGTCAATCGACACATCATCAGCGTCATCTTCACCACCACTGACATTTGAGATCTCAGAGTAGGAAGCAACAGCGGGGACCTCCCTCCTTGGGCTGATCTGGGTACTGTCATCAGACTGCTGGGTGGTGGACATTTCTACCTCCTCTTCCTCATGTGATGTCAAGAATAGCTGCACATCGGTAAGATCTGGGAATGGATAAAAAATAATTCATCTGACTCGAGTGGAGGGGGCTATGGTGGTGGTGGTGTATTTGGGGGTGCACACAGCAGAGAGTGAGGAGGGTGCAGATACAGAGGTTGAGGAGGGTGCAGAAGCAGAAGGATGAGTGAGCCACTCAACCAACTCTGGTGCGTCCTTTGAAGTAATCGCATGCGCCTTCTCCAATTTCTCACTTAGGCTCCGGCCTGGGGCACCTGACCGACCCCTACCACCCCTGCGGAACGGCCTGCCTCTTCCTCTGCCTGTCATTTTCAAAATAACCCTGTGCCTAAGTCCCTAGAAAAGAGCAATATTTGTGGAAGCAGGTATATCGCAGGCCTCAATCAATATTTGGTGGAAACAGGTATATTGAACCCCATAATCATTATTTTATGGAAGCAGGTACAGATGTAGCATGGTTAGCAGTCCAGCTCTTAATTTAAATTTCTTAACTCATCGCGTTATCTTGAGACAAAAGCCATTGAAAAGCAATTGAAGGTGTTTGCTTAGATTTGATAGCACAACTCTGTATATCGCAGGGCTCAATCAATATTTGGTGGAAACAGGTATATCGAACCCCTTAATCAGAATTTTGTGGAAGCAGGAATATCAAACCCCTTAATCAATTTTTTTTTGGAAGCAGGTATATTGCAGCCTTCAATCAGTATTTTGTGGAAGCAGGTATATCAAATTCCTAAATCAATATTTTGTGGAAGCAGGTATATCGCAGGCCTCAATCAATATTTGGTGGAAATAGGTATATATCGATCCCCTTTATCAATATTTTGTGGAAGCAGGTATATTGCAGCCCTCAATCAGTATTTTGTGGAAGCAGGTATATCAAACCCTTTAATCAGTATTTTGTGGAAACAGGGATATCGCAGCCCTCAATCAGTATTTTGTGGAAGCAGGCATATCAAACCCCTTAATCAATATTTTGCTGAAGCATGTATATCGCAGGCCTCAATCAATATTTTGTGGAAACAGGTATATCGTACCACTTAATCAGTATTTTGTGGAAGCAGGTATATCATAGCCCTCAATCAGTATTTTGTGGAAGTAGGTATATTGCAGACCTTAATTAATATTTGGTGGAAACAGGTATATCGAACCCTTTAATCAGTATTTTGTAAAAGCAAGTATATCAAACCCCTGAAGCAGGTATATCACAGCCCTCAATCAGTATTTTGTGAAAGCAGGTATCTTGCAGGCCTCAATCAATATTTGATGGAAACTGTTTTTTCGAACCCCTTAATCAGTATTTTGTGGAAGCAGGTATATCGCAGCCCTCAATCATTGTTTTGTGGAAGCAGGCATATCAAACCCCATAATCAGTATTTTGTGGAAACAGGTATCTCGCAGGCCTCAATCTATATTTGATGGAAACTGTTTTTACAAACCTCTTAATTAGTATTTTGTGGAAGCAGATATATGGCACCCCTCAATAAATATTTGGTGGAAGCAGGTATATCAAACCCCTTAATCAATATTTTGTGTCAGCAGCATTTTGTGTCAAAAAAAATATTTTTTTTGCCACAAAAGTTATATCACACCACCATGTCTATTTGAGGCAACAGGTATATCACAGCTCTCAATCAGTATTTTGTGGAAGAAGGTATATGACACTCCTAAATCAGTTTTTTTGGGGGCAACAGGTATATCACACCCATTGCAAATAGTTGTTCCAATAGCGCTTGTCCCTCTATATAGCTGCAGTATTTCAGCAGAACCACACACAACTGCTGCACAATACAAATGCACTATATACTTTCTATGTTAAAAAAATATATTATAGGTATATCACACCGCTGAATCAGTTTTTTGCAATTAGTTGTTCCAATAGTGGCATAGTAGCAGCGGTATAGTAGCAGAACCGCACACAACTGCTGCACAATACAAATGCACTATAAAATACTTTCTTTGTAAGAAAGTATATTATAAGTATATCACACCCCTCAGTATATCAAACCTATCAATTGCACACCTATACCAGTCCTTAAAAGAACTTTTGTTGCCCTATTATCTAGCATTTGGTGTCCCTAACAGCCTGTCCCTGCTTCACAAAGCAACCTCTCCCTACACTGGCAAAATACAGAATGTAAAATGGCTGCCAGATCGGGTTCTTTGATAGGGTGGGGGTGGGTCCATGTGCTGAAACATCTAAATTGACTGTCCTGTCCCACCTGATGGATGAGCACAATGCAAAAGAATATGGCGCCGGCGGACATCGCCATATGTTCACATGTTTGGCGAACCACGAATGCGCAAAGTTCTCCGCAAACCGCAAGGCCATCTCTAATGGGAAGGGTTGGGGAGAATGGAGAGGGGGGTTATGGTAGGATCCGGTTAGATCAAGGTTTTTTTTTTTTTTTTTTTTTACTCAACATACCTTTTAGAATTTTAGCATTGAACATTCGAGGTATGGGATATAGTGTTAAGAGATGTGCCATTTTTAACTTGATTCATAAACATTTCCCTGACATAGTTGGTTTAATGGAAACGCATCTGACTGAACATACAGTCCATCGTACTAAAAAGAGTTCATGTTATCGCTCAGTTTACACCAGCTATTCCAGGGGTGTTACAGTCTTGATACACAAAAGGGTTGATTTTAAATACATCTCAATCTCCAGTGATGGGGAAGGGAGATACATTTTTTTTGTATGCAGGTAATGTGGTGAAAATGCTTATGAGCCAAGATCGGTCTCCGATTGCTCTCCGCTGGTGTTTGAATTTGACCTTTGTTGGGGTAGTGGTGGTGTTGTCACTCGGCGTATGAACTCTCATTGGCTGAGTATTATTGAAGACAATAGAGCTATTCAGGGTGAGATCTTAGCTGTCTGAAATATTAACATTGGTTCTGTGCAAATGTGTTAAGTTTGGGATGCTATGAAATCTTCTATTAGGGGAATTCTCATGACTAGGATAGCATTTATGAGGAAGGTCTTTGCATTGAGAGAAAGTGAGCTTAAAGAAGAGTTTAAGGAAAAAGAGCAAGTATTCTATGAGAATAAGTCAAATGTTAATAGAGAAAATATGACAAAGGCACAACAAAGATACAGAGGTTTCCTACATGAAAAAGCCCAACAAAGGTCTTTCTTTGCTGGGTATATTGTTTCTCGTGAGTCAGGGAAACCTGGTAAGTTATTATCTGCTATTTATCAAGAACCAGGGTAGTTTATCTTCTATACTTGCCCTGAGATCATCCCAAGGCAACATTGTTGAGAATCAGGATGAAAGCAGGGGTTTTTTTTATCGTTACTTTTCAGACTTATATAGAACTGAAAGCAGTGTCTCTGAACAGGAGGTGGAAAGGTATTTAGACCTTATACACTTTCCTAGGCTGTCTGAGGAGCAGAGGTCAATTCTGGACGTCCCGATTTCTGTGGTCGATTTACAAACAGCCCTAGAGTTGATTTGGGGTAATACCTCTCCAGGTTCTGAGGGTCTGCTTTTTTAGGTCTATAGGAGATATCGGGATGTGCTACTTCCTGGCTTGGTCTAGGTCATTAATGACTCAGCCAGGGCGGGAACATTTGCAAAATCTATGATGGAGGCTAACATTGTTTTGCCTGAAAAGAAGGGAAAAGATCCGCTGGACGTTGGTGCGTACAGACCTATTTATCTGCTCAACACAGACATTAAAATTATTGCAAAGGTATTGGCTATCAGACTCGACAAAGTTATTGAGAGCATTGTCCACCCTGACCAATGAGGCTTTATTACAAAAAAAAAGTACCCATTATAATATAAGGCGCCTCTTTAAAAAACATGCAAACAGCGCGGGGGGGGGGGGGGGCTCCACTCCATCCTATTACTGGATGCTACTAAAGACTTAAAGACTTTTTACAGGGTGGAGTGGGGTTTCCTCTGGCTAACAATGAGGCACTCTGGATTTGGGGAGTACTTTATAAATATGACAAGATTGTTATATACAAACCCGACGGCTCGTATTAATGTTAATTGAGTACTAACTCCCTATATTCTATTATCAAAAAGTATGCACCAGGGATGCCAGCTGTCTCCTTTACTATTTCATTTGTTTCTAGAACCTATGGCCTTAATGATTAGGCAGGAGCACTCTATAAAGGGCTTTGGAGTGGATGGGAATATCGTGAAAATACCTTTATACGCTGATATTCTTTTTTGCTTGAGCGATTTCACTAAGACACTACCTAATATTCTCTATAGAGTGGAGGAATTTAGAAATATGTTGGGTTTGTAAATTATTTGGACTAGGACTATTTTATTACCCTTAGAGGAAATGACATTAGTGAATATCGGGGACGTTAAGATAATGGGGCCACACAAATAATTTGACTGTTTGGGAATTACAATCTCTTCATCTGTGGATAGTTTTATCCCACTTAATATAACCCTATTAGTTAAAAGAATAAAATCTAAGATCGCAATTTGGTACCATTATCAATGGCAGATAGGATTGCGCTCATAAAATGATCATTCTCTCCCAATTTTTGCATTTGTTTATGGCCTCACCAATTTGGATTGACAATAGCACGTTTGTGGTTATTGAAAGGTTATTGAACTATTTAATTTGGGGGAGAAAACGTGTTAGGATGAAGATAAAATATTTATATTGTCCAGTTAGGGAGGACTTGCTGTATCTTTTTTCAGTGGTTATTATTTCGCAGCTCAGCTTCGCATGTTAACAGAATGTCAATTAAATTCAGTATTAACCCTTTCAAGCGACAGCCAGATTGGACCAAATGACGGAGCCCCATTTGTCAAATCTGACATGTCACTTTATGTGGTAATAAGCCATTCTTGTTACACATCATAATTCATGTTAGTGGCAAATCTGAGTTGATACATTTTACCTTTATGCATAAAAAAATCAAAAATTAATAGAAAATTTGGAAAAATTCACTATTTTCAAAATTAGAATGTGTTTGCTTTTAAGACAGATAGTGATACTTCATAAAATAGTTATTACTTTACATTCCCCATATGTCAACTTTATGTTGGCACTATTTTGTAAATATAATTTTATTTTTTTTAGGAAGTTAGAAGGCTTAGAAATTTAGAAGCACGTTTTTACATTTTTAAGAACATTTCCAAAACCCACTTTTTTAAGGACCATTTCAGTTATAGAGTCACTTTGTGAGGCTTACATAGTAGAAATGACATTTTAGAAACTACACCCCTCAAGTTAAGTCAAAACTGATTTTACAAACTTTATTAACCCTTTAAGTGTTCCACAAGATTTAAATAGAGGGGAAATTTTACATTTCATATTTTTGTGCAGATTATCCATTTAAATCTAATTTTCATCTAACACAGAAGACACTGAATTTCAAAAAGGCTAATTTCCCTGGGTTGAGGGCAGCATTTCAGGGCATAGACTGGGAGCAGCTACTGTCACATAATAATACAGATGATAAATGGGAGAGCTTCAAATCCACATTGAGTAATTGCACTAAAAAATGTATCCCTTTAGGCATGGGTGTCAAACATGCGGCCCGCAATGAATATCTTTGCGGCCCGGCAAAGATGCAGCATCGCGGACTGCTATGTATGAGCCGGGAGAGAGGAGGGGCTGGAGTCCGTAACTAGGGGCGGGGCCCGGTGCAGTCACTGTACTCTTACACCGGGCCCCGCCGCTCACCAAAGTATTTATAAACGTGAATCCTTATCCTGTTATTAAGTTGAACTAACGCTGCCCTCTCCCATTTTCCCATGTTCCCCTGTATCCCCATAGCACTTACTTAAGCTTCAATAGCAGGCAGAGCGGACGGCAGCATTAACGTCACTCACTGACGTCGAGCGCCTGCTCCGCCCACTTTATGAATGAAGCAGGCGGAGCAGACGCGCGACGTCAGTGAGTGACGTTACTGGTGACGTCCGCTCTGCCTGCTATGGAAGCGTGTTCGTAAGTGCTGTGGGGATACAGGGGGACAGGGGAACATGGGAGAGGGCAGCGTTAGTTCAACTTAACAACAGGATAAGGATTCACGTTTATAAATACTTCGGTGAGCAGAGGGCCGGTGTATTGGGGGACACTGTTATGAGGGGGATCTGTGGATGACATATAGCAGTGTCATCCACAGATCCCCCCCATAACAGTTCCATCCACAGATCCCCCCACCTCATAACAATGCCATCCACAGATATCCCACCCCATAGCAGTACCATCCACAGATATCCCACCCCATAACAGTTCCATCCACAGATCCCCCACCTCATAACAATGCCATCCACAGATCCCCCATAACAGCACCATCCACAGATCCCCCACCCCATAACAATGCCATCCACAGATCCCCCCACCCCATAACAATGCCATCCACAGATATCCCACCCCATAGCAGTACCATCCACAGATCCCCATAACAGTGCCATCCACAGATCCCCCATAACAGTGCCATCCACAGATCCCCCATAACAGTGCCATCCACAGATCCCCATAACAGTGCCATCCACAGATCCCCCATAACAGCACCATCCACAGATCCCCCATAACAGCGCCATCCACAGATCCCCCATAACAGTGCCATCCACAGATCCCCCATAACAGTGCCATCCACAGATCCCCCATAACAGTGCCATCCACAGGTCCCCCATAACAGTGCCATCCACAGATCCCCCACATGACAGTGCGTCATCCACAGATCCCCCATAATAGTGTCCTACACAGACCACCATTAATTCAAAGCCCACCCCAAAAGCACAACTTTTGGTTAAAAATATTTTTTTCTTATTTTCCTCCTCAAAAACCTAGGTGCGTCTTATAGTGAAGTTTAATATTTGTATATATATATAGGTCTCACTTGTGTTATTGGGCAACGGGATGTTGGGGGTCAGCAGTCATGAAACAACAATGTTGTTCTATGAAAATGTACGATTTTTTTTTTTTTTTTTGATGCGGCCCACATAAACTTAAATTTTGTTTTTTTGGCCCATGTTAGCCTTTGAGTTTGACATGCTTGCCTTTAGGTAACGGCTTAAATTAAACCCCCCATGGCTTACAGGTACTGTAAAAAGAGCAATAAATGACAAAAAGAGGGTATTTAAAAAATACTAATCAGAAGGTTTAGCTGTAGCGTTTGAAGATTACAAAGGGCTTAATAAAATCTGCAAAAGGGAGATAAAATTAGCAAAGATAAAAAACGAACAGCAGGTAGCAAAAGAAAGCAAAGCAAATCCCCAAAAGTTTTTTAAATATATAAATGCTAAAAAATCTAGGTCTGAGTAGGTAGGGCTCCTAAATAATCGTAAAGGGGGGGGGTAGTCACTGAAGATAAGGAAAAGGCAGAGTTCCTAAATAGGTTTTTTAGCTCTGTATATACAAAAGAAGAGAAAGGAGCTGATATCTCTGGCGCCGGGTTGTTAGTACATCCAGTGATATACTCAATTGGCTAACTGTAGATATGGTCCAAGAGAAGTTAAATAGGGTAAATGTGAACAAAACTCCGGGTCCAGGTGGATTACACCCAAGAGTGCTTAAAGAGCTCTGTTCAGTCATTGCTGTGCCACTGTTTATAATTTTTAAGGATTCTCTAGGGATTGGTACAGTGCCAAGTGATTGGCGCAAGGCAAACGTGGTGCCCATATTCAAAAAAGGATCAAGGTCCTCCACAGGCAATTATAGACCAGTTAGTTAGTGATAACCAGCATGGGTTTACCAAGGACAGTGTTGTCAGACTAACCTGATTTGTTTTTATGAGGAGGTGAGTAGTAACCTGGACAGAGTAGCGGCTGTGGATGTAGTGTTTCTGGATTTTTCAAAGGCTTTTGATACTGTCCCTCATAGACGCTTAATAAGGAAAGTAAGGTCTATTGGCTTGGAAAGTATAGTTTGTAATTGGATTGAAAGCTGGCTGAAGGACCGTGTCCAGAGAGTTGTGGTCAATGATTCCTATTCAGAATGGTCCCAGGTTATAAGTGGTGTACCCCAAGGTTCAGTGCTGGGCCCTTTATTATTTAATTTATTTATTAATGATATTAAGGATGGAATTAATATCACCATATCTATTTTTGCAGATGACACTAAGCTGTGTAGAACTGTACGGTCTATGGAAGATGTCCACAAACTACAAGCTGACTTGAACACTCTGAGTGATTGGGCATCAACTTGGCAAATGAGGTTTAATGTGGACAAATGTAAAGTTATGCATCTTGGTAGTAATAATCTCTGTGCTTCATATGTCCTAGGTGATGTAGCACTGGGAGAGTCACTTATAGAGAAGGATTTGGGTGTCCTTGTGGATGGTAGATTAAATTATAGCATACAATGTCAATCAGCTGCTTCTAAGGCCACCAGGATATTGTCATGCATTAAATGAGGCATGGACTCGCGGGGCAGAGATGTAATACTACCACTCTACAAATTGCTGGTGCGGCCTCATCTGAAATGCGCAGTCCAGTTCTGTGCACCAGTACATAGAAAGGATTCACTGCAGCTGGAACAAGTACAGAGGAGAGCGACTAAAATTATAAGGGGCATGGAGGGTCTTAGTTATGAAGAAAGATTAAAATAATTGAATTTATGTAGTCTTGAGAAGAGACGTCTAAGGGGGGACCCGATTAAACTGTGCAAGTATTTAAATGGGCCATACAAAAAATACGGCGAAAAGCTGTTCCATGTAAAATGTGCTCAAAAGACAAGGGGGCACTGCCTCCGACTGAAGAAGAAAAAGTTCAGTCTCCAGAAGTGTCAAAGCTTCTTTACTGTGAGAACTGTGAATCTGTGGAATAGACTTCCTCAGGACGTGGTCACAGCAGGAGCAGTGGACAGTTTCAAAATGGGTTTAGACGAATTCTTAAAAGTAAAAAATATAAATGCTTATGAAAACGTGTAGAAATCTGAGTCTAACTTCCTTCTGGGATTCAGGTCCCAACCTATCCCTTGGTTGAACTTGATGGACGTTTTTCTTTTTTCAACCGTATTAACTATGTAACTTAACTATGTAACAGCAAGGTTTAACAGCCAAAGAAACCTCAATATTTATTACCCTGATTCTGCAGTTTACAGAAACACCCTATACATGGTCGTAAGTTGCTGTTTGGGCACACTGCAAGGGGCAGAGGGAAAGGAGCGCCATATTGTTAAGGGAGGGCAGATTTTCCTGGAATGGTTTTCAGGTGCCATGTCACATTTAAAGAGACCCTGAGGTACTACTAAAAAGAAAACTCCAAAAAGTAGCCTCATTTTGGAAACTAGCCCCCTCAAGGAATACATTTAGTGGTGAAATGAAGGCTTTGAACCAACAAGCGTTTCATAGAATTTCCAATATAAAGTTGCTTTAGTCCCAATTTATTTATTTTCAGAAGGGGTAACAGGAGAAAGTGCCCACAATTTGTTATGCATTTTTTCCTGAATACAGCAACACCTCATACGTGGTGTGGGGATTCGCTCTGGTAGACAGGGTAAGCGGACTCAGTACAGAGGCAAAAACAAGAATGTAAATCAAAGTTCAGTGTTTTATTCACACAATAGAAAAAACAAGAAAAAAGTAACGGTTTTCAGTTTTTTTTGGTGCTTGTTCACGCCACACAAAGTCCACAGTGCACAAAAGTTTCACCTGGTCAGTAGATTTCCATCCACAGTCCACAGCAGGCTTTAGAGGCCTGTTTCCCCCAGCATACGGCTCTCACAGCTCCACAGCTGCACAGCTTTTCTGTCATGGAGGATAAATCCCCAGCTGGAACTGTAAGCCGTGTACCGGGTGGGCTCCCCAGGATACAGCAAAGTCACAGACAAGGAAAGCGACACTGACACCAGCTTAATATGCAAGAACAGAAACTTTACTTAGGCAAAAAGTAATAACACAGGCATAACCAAAACAATATAAATACGCATAGAAAACGCTATATCCCGGACCCACAGTCAATGTCCCTGCCCACTCGACAGGCCTAGTCGATGGCGGACACAGCAGAGCCTGCAAGTCGTGCTGTGCCGCTATAGAGGACTGACCTAGCCGATAGCGGACACAGCAGAGCCTGCAACGTCAATACTGCGCCACAGAACAGTCCTGAACAACCTGGCAATAACACAACCCTAACTAGCTATCTAGTTTCAGGCCTAGGCTTAGTCTCTCTTTTTCAGGCGCCACTAGTGTAAAGCATGGAGTAAACGGGTGTACTGACCTTCGTCCGTTCTGGGCCCTAGGATTCCGCTTACCCGGGATGACCACCAAGCTCTCAGCAACCGTGCGGCCTTGCTTGATGATGAGGCTTTCTGTCCACACACTGAAACTGGTCTTCCTGGGACAACCTCTCTTTCAAAGAGCTGCATTCAGTAAGGAGACGACAGCTACTCTCCTTCCTTTGAGTGTTCATTTACTGCCGGACATCTGCAAGCCAGGATGGAATCGGATTCTGTCCCTCACAGCACAATCCTTCCACCATGTCAGATCAACACTTCCTGGTTCACTCACAAGCAGCAGCATAAGTCATCACCTACTTTACATATGCAAATCCCAGAGTGTGCTGGTTGTAGCTGCAAAACAGTGGCCTCTAGTGCCCAGAATGCCAAATGACAGTTTAAGTACACTTTAAACATAAACCTTATACAGGCAGAGCTTATTCACAATCTCACATACCACCCCACTAGAAGTTGTCGCCCTCTGCAACTCTCCCCATACAAACTCATCCTGGGCATAGCGCTGTGGAGGCACACCAGCATTGGACCTCGCTGACCTTCTCAGATTGGGGGTTTCAGAAACGTTGGGGACATCAGGCATATTTGACAAGAGAGGAACTGTTGATTGCTCAGCATTGCATCTGGGTGGCAAACCTGCCATGGCTGGAACCTCTGTGGACACTTGGGCAGGGACGACCCACCATTCCTCCTCTTCCTCATCTGAGGGACTTTCCTCCATACCCTGAGCGTGAGGAGGCACCCCCTCTGCGCACACCGGTTCATCAAAATTGCAACGTCTCTACATATTACAGTGTAAGTTCCGTGAGGGTCCCCCTGTCCCTACTGGCTCTACCTCATAGACCGGAATAGCAGGGTCTACTCTTCTCTTCACCGTGTATGGAACTGCCTCCCACCGTCCATCCAACTTCCCTGACGGCCGTTTGGCTTTGACCATCACCTGATCACCAGGGACATAGCCATCTTTCTGCACTGGTCTTGGGTTAGAGTATACCACCTGTCCTAGGCGCTCCCCTACAACCTTGTGGACCGCTCTCAGCCGGCGGCGGTGCTCCTGCACCCATGCGGTGTTACTTCTCGGTGAGGGCTCCATCGGGTTAGGCATGTGGAGATCTTCAATCTCCCGTCTGGCTCGTCCAAACATGAGCATATGTGGAGAGTATCCGGTGGTAATGTGTACTCTGTTGTTATAGGCCCACATCAATTCAGGTAGGTACGCGAGCCACTGGGCTTTCTGACTGTCTTCCAGAGTCCGCAGCATCTGAAGCAAGGTGTGATTGAAGCGTTCGCACGCCCCGTTTCCTTGTGGGTGATATGGAGTGGTTCGGGAGCGTTCAATCCCATACAGTTGGTACAGTTCATTCATTAGAGTACCCTGAAAGCATGTTCCCTGGTCAGAATGTATCCTCCGTGGACACCCGAACACCTGTATAAAGTGCTTACAGACAGCTTCGGCGGCCGACTCTGCGGTTTCGTCTCTGGTGGGCACAGCCACCGCATACTTGGCAAAGTGATCTGTCATGACTAGACAGTACGAGTGTCCCGAGGTAGAATATCCAATCTGTACATAATCGATCATCAGAAGTTCTAGGGGCGCTGAGGTGCGGATGGTCTTCTCAGGAGCCCGCTGCTCAGTACTCTTACTCAACCCACAGGATCGACACTTAAGACATGCCGCGGCCACCATGTCGGCCAGATCTGGACAGTATACCAGCCGTTGGAGCCACTTGAACGTTTTGTCGCTCCCAAAATGAGCTCCCTTTTCATGAGCTTCCCTGGCGGCCTCCGGTCCCAAGGACATGGGAATGACAATCTGTTGCCGGTACTGTAGCTCTGACTGTAAGTATATCATCCGGCACAGGAGGCCCTGGGTAATTGTCAGCCTGTCCCACTGCCTTAACAACTTCTGACCCTCTGGGGTCAGGAGGGCTCGTTCTTCTGGCCGAGGCCAGATCTTGCTCCGAACCCATTCTTTCACTTTCCACAAATCCCGGCAGCTATCCTGGACTCTCTCCCAATCAGTCAACGTTTTCCCCAGCACCAGTGTCATTCCAGACGCCACCCCACTTGAATACGCCACATCCGGGAACAGAGGTAAGCGACCAAGGTCAGGAGTTTCAGTATCCTCTAACTCCTCATCGGAGATCTCTGAGTCGACTGTCCTACTGGAACTCGAGAGAGTGCATCGGCGTTGCCATTCTCCCTACCAGACCTGAACTTGATGCGGTATTGGTACTTAGAGAGGCGGGCCAACCATCTTTGCTCGAGTGCGCCGAGCTTGGCATTCTCCAGGTGTGGCAATTGTTTGTTGTCTGTCATCACGGTCACTTCTGCACCAGTCAGGTATTCTGCAAACCTTTCGGTCATGACCCACACCAGTGCCAGTAGTTCCAGTTTAAAGGAGTTATAGTTGTCAGGGTTGCGTTCTGACTCTCTTAGGGACCGGCTCCCATAGGCGATGACTCTCTCCCGTCCATCCTGGACTTGGGACAATACGACCCCCAGACCATGTAGGCTTCCATCAGTATACAGCAGGAATTGGGTATCAAACCGTGCGTAAGCCAGGATCGGGGAATTGGTCAGCGCCTCTTTCACCGCTTCAAAGTCCTCTTGTTGCCGGGGCCCCCAGTTGACAGGGCGTTTCTTCAGGCCCCCAGCCGTGCCTCTTAGCAACTCGTTTAACGGGCCCACCAGATGAGCGAATTTGGGTATAAACCTCCTGTAGTAGCCGGCCAGTCCCACGAACGCCCGTACCTCCCGTAGAGTACTTGGCCAGGGCCACTTCAGAACGGCCTCCACCTTGCTGTGGGCCGGTTTTACCCCTTCCTGGGTGACCACATGTCCTAAGTACTCTATCTGCTGTCGGAACAGCTGGCATTTTTTTGACTTGATCTTGAGCCCATGGTCTCGTAGCCGTCCCAAGACTTGCCGCAGCTTCTGGAGGTGATCTTCAAAGGAAGTCCCGAACACTACTATGTCATCCAGGTATATCAATACTGATTCGAATTTGAGGTCCCCCAGACAGTGTTCCATCAATCGCTGGAATGTCCCCAGAGCATTGGAGAGGGCAAAGGGCATCCGGTTGAACTCGTAGAGTTTTCATTTATGTATCTGAAGAATGCCTTCTCGCCTTTTTTCCCTGACTGAGCTAATTTCTCTTCTGCCTGTGCTTTGGAAGCTCTTATAACTTGTTTGGCCTCTCTCTGCCTAATCTTATAAATTTGTCTGTCATCCTCGTTTGTTTGTTTTTTATAATTCCTAAATGCTATCTTTTTGTTTTTAATGATTTTGGCCACTTCTGCTGAGTACCACAGTGGTCTCTTCCTTTTTTTGCTTTTACTGACAAGCCTAATGCAATTTTCTGTTGCCTTCAATAGTGCCACTTTTAAGTAGTCCCATTTCTCCTGGACTCCAATGAAACTGTTCCAGTCTGATAGGGACTTGTATACCACTAATCTAATTTTAGAAAAGTCTGTTTTTCTAAAATCTAAAACTTTTGTTTTTGTGTGGTGTGACTCAGTCACTGTACTTATAGTAAACCACACTGACTGGTGATCACTAGATCCCAAGCTTTCCCCTACAGTAATATCAGATACCAAATTCCCATTTGTGAATACTAAATCTAAAATGGCCTCCTTCCGGGTTGGCTCCTCCACTACTTGCTGTAGAGATAATCCCAGTAGGGAATTTAGAATATCTGTACTCCTGGCAGAACTAGCTATTTTGGTTTTCCAGTTTACATCTGGAAGATTGAAGTCTCCCATAATGATAACTTCCCCCTTCAATGTCATTTTAGCTATTTCCTCAACTACAGTAGTAGATCATCTAATTCTTTGACTTGGCTAGGTGGTCTATATATCACACCTACACGAGTTACCTTATGATTATCAAGCTGCACGGTAACCCAAACTGACTCTAAATTGTTCTCGCTAACTTGTATCAAATTAGCTTTTATGTTATCTTTCACATACAGGGCCACCCCTCCCCCCTTCTTGCCTTCTCTGTCTTTCCTGTATAGAGAGAACCCTGGTATTGATATATCCCAGTCATTACTCCCCTTGAACCACGTCTCAGTAACAGCCACTACATCTATATTCTCAGATGCCATTATAGCCTCAAGTTCATTGATCTTATTCCCTAGACTGCGAGCATTTGTAGACAAGACTCTGAGCTTGTCATTCCTTAACCTTTGTGCTACTGGCCTCTTCTGGCTTTGTTCCGGGGGGCAGTTGGACTGCTGGATTATCACTCTTTTGCCCCCCTTTCCTAGTTTAAATGCTTCTTAGCAAATACCTGGAACTGTTCACCGAGGACATTCGTTCCTTTGAGAGAAAGATGCAAACCATCTTTCTTGTACAGTTCTTTTCCATTCCAACAAGAGCTAACATGAGACACAAAGCCAAACCCTTGGTTCAGACACCATTCACCAAGCCATACATTGAATTCCTTAATGCGCATTTTCCTGTCATGCTGAAGGTTATGCACAGGCAAAACTGCAGAGAATGAAACAGTTGATGCAACCTCCCGTATAACCTTTCCAAGTGTGTGAAAAGCTTCTTTCACCTTTGAAACCTCATTGCAAGCCAGATCGTTTGTCCCAAGATGGAGAATAACATCCACTTCCCTTTCCTGCTTTGCTTGCCTAACAATATTAAGGATCCGTCGTCTATCCCTGCTAGCGGTAGCACCAGGGAGACATCTCACAACACCATTCTCCTCAAACTTCACACCTCTTATGATGGAATCGCCCACCAACAGCTGCTTACTATCAATCCTCACCTTCTCCTTTTTGTCTTTGGCTGCGGTCTTACATACTTTAGGCATGGGAGATGATTGTTTCTCACCCACTGTGCTTGAGCCATCCTCCATGTTGCTCTTGCACTCTGAAAGTGCTGCAAATGAATTATGGAGAGCCACAGACTGTGGGACATGCCTTCTATCCACAACTCTCAGTCTACCAGAACCTACAGTAACCCATCTCCCTATTCTAGGGGGCCTCTGTGGCAGTGGCATTGCAATGTTCTCAGCCTGAGTTTGTTTAGTGGTTAATTTAAAAATCTCATATTTCAAAAAGTTAATTTCCTGCTGCATTATGGAGAGCTGTCTACAGATCAGACAGTATCCAAACCTCTGAAGAGTGGAACCTGAAATAAAAGCACAACAATTCCTGCACATAACCAGGTCTGCCATTGTAAAGAGGGGAAAGATTTTAAACAAACAAATCTTACTTGTTTAGATTGTATCCACCTCCAGATTACCTCCTGAGTATCTCCTGAATATCTCAATGCTCTTGTAAATCAGCTCTTGGTAAGCAGTCTTGGAAAAGCAGCAAGCTATATCCGGGATGTGGGATAGCCCCTGGGAAGCTGGGGGGGGGGTGCCGTTTATGTGTAGCAAGACGCAGCAGCAGAAGAGGACTCAGCCGAGGAGGTTATGGAAGAGGATGGAGTAGGAGGAGTAGAGGAGGTGGCAAGTCGTGGCGGTGTCACCAACTCCTCTGCAGAGCCACGCATTACATGCTTGGCAGCCGTCAGCAGGTTTACCCAATGTGCAGTGTAGGTGATATACCTGCCCTGACCATGATTGCAGACCAGGTATCAGTGGTCAGATGGACCCTTGCCCCAACACTGTGTGCCAGACATGCCATTACTTCCTTTTGCACAATCGAGTACAGGTTGGGGATTGCCTTTTGTGCAAAGAAATTTCGGCCGGGTACCTTCCACTGCAGTGTCCCAATAGCTACAAATTTTTGGAAAGTCTCAGACTCCACCAGCTTGTATGGTAATAGCTGGCGGGCAGTTGTACCTAGGTGGGTGTTGGACTTCCCACGACTCAGTTTCTTTTGGCACAGGTTGCAAATGGCATCGCTGGTGTCAGAGACAGACACACAAAAAAAATACCACACTGCTGATCTCTGCAATGCCGTCATTCTGGTGGTGGCAACAGCATGCGTTGATTGGCGTGCTGTCTGACTGTCCCACTAGCTCCTTGCGATGACCTCCCCCTGCTTCCAACTCGTCTCCTCCTCCTCTCTGTCTCCCCATCTGAACTTTCCCCCTGTTCTTCTTCTCTTCGAGCGGGCACCCACGTGACATCCACGGACACATCGTCATCATCAACCACTTCACTTGTATCTGACAACTCAGCAAAGGAAGCAGCAGCGGATACAACATCATCATCATCACCACACCGTACGTCCATGTGTGCAATGCTGCCTGACTGAGACATATTCCTGTTATCTTCATCCTCAGGCAATAATGGCTGCGCATCACTCATTTCTTCCAACTGATGTGTAAATAACTCCTCTGACAGATCAAGTGAAGCGGCTGTGGTGCTAGTGTTGGTGGTGGCGGCAGGCGGGCGAGTGGTAACTTGAGAGGTGCCCGAAGCTGAGCTGGAGGAGGATGGTGCGTCAAGGTTCCGAGCGGAAGCTGTAGAAGATTGGGTGTCCTGTGTTAGCCAGTCAACTATGTCCTCAGAACTTTTCGAGTTCAGGGTACGTGTCCTCTGAACACTGGGCATTATTCTAGGGCCAAATGGAATCACAGCACCACGACCACGACGGCCCCTGCGGGGTGGCCTGCCTCTGCCTGTCATTTTTTTTAGATTAGTTTAGTTGTACTATGCGTGCAAGCTACTGTGACACCAGATATGAGTGGCACTGTGCACTGGCAGAAGTTGTCAGAGTAGACGCTGTAGGCCTGACACACACGCTTGCAGACAACTAACTGCTATTCAATCTATTACAGTCAAAATTGTAGTTTTTTATTTATTTAATCTACTGTGACACCAGATATGAGTTGCACTGGTGTGACACTGTGCACTGACAGGGCCTGAAACACACACACATGTTAAGGCAACTGACTGCTATTATTTCACAGTCAAAATTGTAGTTTTTAAAAAAAATATAAACTACTGTGACACCAGATATGAGCTGCACTGGTGTGACACTGTGCACTGGCAGGGCCTGAAACACACACGCGTTAAGGCAACTGACTGCTATTATTTCACAGTCAAAATTGTAGTTTTTTTTTTAATGTAAACTACTGTGACACCAGATATGAGTTGCACTGGTGTGACACCAGGGCCGGATTAAGAGCATCATGGGCCTGGTGCTGAGGATTTTGCTGGGCCTTTTTATGGAACTGCACTCAGTGTCTTAATTACATATATATTTTATGGATACCATTAAAGTATTTTGTTCCTGCAACTACCCCTTCATTTGGCGTCTATCTTGGCAACATGGAGGGGGACCACGGGAGGGGGACCCTGAGGGTGGGGGCACCCTCAGGGCACTATAGTGTCAGGAAAACCGCTTTGTTTTCCTGACACTATAGTGATCATTTAACATGACTATCAAGATTACTGTTTTCTAGCTGCTGTGGACTGTGGACAACAGCAGCTAGAAACAGGAATTTCCATAGAGCTGTGTTATGATTTATGGACACAGCACTCAGCATGCTTAGCCAGTCAGATAGAAGGCTGGCTAAGCATGCTGAGAGCTGTGTCTAAATAACATAACACATTAAAGGGATTCTGTCACCCGTCAGCTAAAAATATGCTGATGTTCAGGGCGTCTTCACGATTCCTAATGTGGGCTTATAAATGTCATCTGTGGGCTTATTTAGCTAAAAAACAGCTTTTACTAACCTGTCAGTCAAACAAGAAGCCAAATGGAGAAGTCCGCACGGGCGCATCAGGCAGAGCCCTGTGCGCAAGCGCGAGGTCTTACAGCAGAAGGAGGGGGGAGGGAGGGAGAGCGAGAGGCGGCACAGAGGATTAGGAGCCGGCGCAGAAGTCCGGAAAGGTGGCGCTGGGCACGAACGGCGGCGGGTGCGGCCGGCACCTTGCATCCATTAACATCCCCTTGGGCACCTTATTTGTTTGACTGACAGGTTAGTAATAGCTGTTTTTTAGCTAAATAAGCCCACAGATGACATTTATAAGCCCACATTAGGAATCGTGAAGACGCCCTGAACATCAGCATATTTTTAGCTGACAGGGGTCAAACCTGGTGACAGAATCCCTTTAAAGAAATTACTGTTTCTAGCTGCTGTGGACTAGCAGCTAGAAACAGTAATTTCTTCAATGTGTTATGTTATTTAGACTGAGCTCTCAGCATGCTTAGCCAGTCAGTAATTTTCATAGTGCTGTTATGATTTATGGACACAGCTCTCAGCATGCTTAGCCAGCCTTCTATCTGGCTGTGCTTCTTGAGAGTCACAGTCCACAGGCTCAGAAACAGCCTGTGGACTGTGACTCTCAAGATGCAAAGCCAGATAGAAGGCTGGCTAAGCATGCTGAGAGCTGTGTCCATAAATCATAACAGCACTATGATTGCCCTCCCTTCCAACTGGATGACTTTATCTGATACCTGCCCTGCTCCAGAAGCTCCTGCTGTCTCGCGGGCTGGTGTGGCTGAGCGTGCAGGAGGGATAACCGCGGGCGCACTGAGGTCATATCCGCGGGCCGCGGCATTACAGGAACAGCACCAGCTGCTCTGACGTCCTGCCGCCGGATAGCCTGTGACGTATATCCTGCGGCAGGACGTCAGAGCAGCTGGTGCTGTTCCTGTAATGCCGGCCCTCAGTGCGCCGCGGTTATCCCTCCTGCACGCTGCGCTGTGTACAATAGTGATGGGAAGTTCGGATCTTTCAGATAAATCGGTTCATGAATCGGATCTTCAGTTCACTTGCTGAGTCACTGACTGCTGAGCTGACTCGCAAGTGAACCGAATACTCTAGGTGCCGGTGCGCATGCGCAGATGCTATCCATTCGATTCACTTGCTGCTGCTGACTCAGTCGGCTCTTCAGCTCTCTAATGAGTGAGTCAGGATCAGGAAGAGTGATTGATTATAGTGAAGGGAAGGGAAGCTGAGGCTGACGCCGGACAGGAGTCAGGAGCTGTCACTGTGTTGTGCATTGTCTGTTGTGCATTGTTACCCACAGTGACAACAGTCTGACACTGACAGTAGTGCAACCAACCAAGTGAAGTGAAATGTGAATGCACAGGGAAAACTATGTGCTGAATTGATAACAGTATTACAGTAACACAGTCACTGGCTGATAATAAAACAGTCCCCACTTAACGGAATCCATAAAGGAGATGTGAACCCACCCTTAGTTATATAGCTACTGAATGAGATGCCTTTAACATATATATCTCCTGAGAAGCCAATTTGATCCTAAAGGGTTAATTCAACCTGTAATCTAAACTCTGTGTCCTCTGTCACTTCTCTTATCTCTCTGCTCCTGTCCCTTAATCTTATCACTGCTGCAACAAAAGCAGCTGAGAGCCTCAGTGTAACCTGTTCTGGACTCTGACTCACGGCTCTTTTAACTCAAAGAATCAAATGAGTCACTAACTGAGTCCGGTCTTTAGATTCTTTTAACTTGTGACTCATTCGATTCATTTCTATTCTTAGACTCCCTGTACTACTGAGACGACTCAGAGCTGCTAGTGCTTGCCTTGCCTCAGCTCTGATTGGTTGAGGGGCGGGGAGGGGCTGTCAGAAGCAGCTTCCACTCTAGGATCATATTACGCTCCTCCCAAGTCCCGCCCTCAGGCTCCCTGCTGCCAGCTGGAGGTGAGCGTCTATGCATTGTCTGTGCGCTATGTGACAGCTGACAACAGAGGACTTTTAGCGCGGGCCGCTCCCGACGGCCTTTTGGCTGGCGGATGGGCCTATTTTATGGTAGGGGCCTGGAGCTGCAGCTCCATCAGCCCCTACGTTAATCCGGCCCTGGTGACACTGTGCACTGGCAGAGCCTGAAACACACACGCGTTAAGGCAACTGACTGCTAATATTTCACAGTCAAAAAAGTTTTTAGTTTTTTTTTAAATGCAAGCTACTGTGACACCAGATATGAGTGGTGGCACTAGGCAAGTGGGCACAGTATACGCTGTGAGCCTGACACACACGCTGGCAGGAAACTGCAATTAGATTACACAGGGAAAAAAAAAAGCAGACTGATGTTCTAGCCCTAAAAAGGGCTTTTTGGGGTGCTGTCCTTACAGCAGAGATCAGATGAGTCCTTCAGGACTGCAGTGGACACTGAATACACTAGCCTAGCTATCGATTTTCCCTATTAAATCAGCAGCAGCTACACTGTCCTTCATCTCACTAAGAATGCAGCTTCTGAATGAATCTAAAATGGATGCTGTCCAGGAGGTGGGAGGGTCTGGGAGGGAGGGTATGATGCTGATTGGCTGGAATGTGTCTGCTGATTGTGAGGTACAGGGTCAAAGTTTACTCAATGATGACGAATAGGGGGCGAACGCGAACAAGCTATGTTCGCCGGGAACTGTTCGCCGGCGATTAGTTCGGGACATCTCTACCCACTAGCCAGGTCAAGAGTTGAGAAGAACTTTGCTTGGCTCAGGGCTGATAATGACTCCTCATTCCACGGAAGGGGGTAGGCATCCCGGACGGTCTGAGCATTCAGCTTCCGATAATCCACGCAGAACCGGAGACTCCCGTCTTTCTTCCGCACCAAGACTACCGGAGCAGCCTACGGACTTTGACTCTCCTGGATCACCCTGTTCTCCAACATGCTGGCCACCATATCTTTCACCTCCTGATACATCTTAGGTGGGATCTGCCGGTAGCGTTCCCTGATCAGCGCAGCATCGCCGGTTGGGATTTCATGTTCGATGGCAGTAGCACACCCAAAGTCCTCATCATGTCTTGAGAAGGCCTTCTGAAATTCCCAGAGGGTGTCTTCCAGCAGCTTTTGTTCCCCCGGGGTCAGGGTTCTGCAGTCCACTCCCATACGGGCCATGATCACGCGACCGTTCCACTCCGCTGACAGGGTTTCCCTTGAATGGATCTCCACAGCATAGGTCCAGGCTGATCTCCTATCCGGCTGCAGCGTGAAGCCCCTTCGTTGAGCGATACCACCTTCGGACACATAAACTTTGGCCAGCAGGGTGTTTGCGGGGACGGTTAACTCGCAGTCCTCAACATTACAGCAGCGTATAGGCACACATCCGTCCTTCACAATGGTGAGGGCCCGGGCTACCAGTGAGCGAATCTGCGTTTCTTCTTGATAAGCGGGTTCAATTAGGACCTCCAGTCCATTCCCCCACTGGCAGCATCAATATTCGCTCTTGTCGAGGTGGAATCTTCAGCGGGGTCCTCCGGAGCACCCTCACATCTCCAGTGGCCTGACCGAACAGGTTACTCTTTTGCAGACTACAGCTCCTCACCATCTGTTGTAAGACCTTCTGGGTAGGCCGGTGTGCGGTGGCCCGTTTTCAGTACTTCGACCCTTCCTTAGCATAGAGTTGATGGTCTAGATCGCTCAGTATATTCATGCTCAGGGTCACGTCCATTCCTTTCTGGGATGAATGGTCCACCAGCACGACCCCTTTCTTGCCGATGTCTTGCCCAAACAGTCAGACCCGCATCCAGACTATCCCTCGGACATCCATCTCTCTATTATCGTCAGCCGTCAGCCTGATGAAGCTCCCGTCCTCGGGCTCCATCATATGCCCGAAGTGCTTCTCGAAGAACTCCAGAGGCATTAGGGTACACTCTGACCCTGTATCAACTAGGCAGCAGACCTTTCGGCCTTCCAACTCGGCTTCTAATATGGGGCTGCTGGCATACAAGTCACGTTCTTCACGCAGAGGGGTTAACTTCTGTTGCACCGCCGCAGGACGCCCAGCTACTGCAGCGGTCGGAAGTTTAACGTCGGCTCAGACGCTACCTGTTCTGGGCACTCTCTGGCCATATGGCCGTACTTTTGGCAAGCCCAACAGAGGGGCCCTCTTCTGACCGTCTCCCTCACCGGGGTTGTTCTGGGTGGAGTGGCACGAGGTGCGGGGACCTGTCTCCGGACCCCGGGATGGTTCTGCCTTCATCTGGGACACTTCCAGCCGAAGCTCTTTCAATTCCACCCGCAGGGCCTGGACCACATCCTTCAAGGACTCTGATTCTTCAGACCCCAGCCTGTCCCTTGTAACATGCGTGCTATTCACCACTCTTGCTGCCGCAGATATGGGCTCTTCCTCTCTCTCTACAGCTGCTAAGTAGACACTGTAGAATGTTATATCGGCCATTGTTCGGGTCATCTCTTGTAATTTATCTTGTAAGAATTTATTGGAGAGCGCCACTATGAACTGATCTCGTAGGAGCCGGTCCACCTCCCGGAAGGCACCCATAGCCTCAGGGTCTCGCCGTTGTATTTTATTCAGTGTCTCCTGTAGAGCATTGGAATATTGCATCAGGGTCTCGCCCTCTCGCTGGGGTCGGTTAAAGAAGTGACTCCGTAACTGTACCACTTTGGCCCGCCCCCCTTGGGCTCTCTCTAGCAGGGAGAATATCTTCTCTAGGGTATCTCTCTCGGAGTCAGGCCTTACCATCACTTCCGCCTGACGTCACCCTCTAGGGCTCCCAAAGCAAATTCGGCCCGCAGTTCGGGGGTTAGGTTACACATTTTAACCGTACTTCGTACCCTTTCAGTTCAGTCCTGCAATGTCATGTTGTTACCGTCATACTTTGGCAGATGACACAGCAGCGCCCCTACAGGGATGTATCCTACTGGGGTAGCCATATTGTTGGGGGGAAGCTGGACTTGCGCCTGTGCACCCTGGGCTGGGCCCTGATCCGGCAAGACTGGCGCCGGGGGACGATCTCCCGCCGCGTTCCCGTCCATAACAGTCGCTGTATCCTGCCGACTACGCCAAGTTGTAAGCCGTGTACCGGGGTGGGCTCCCCAGGTTACAGCAAAGTCACAGACAAGGAAAGAGACACTGACACCAGCTTAATATGCAGAGCAGAAACTTTACTCAGGCAAAAAGTAATAACACAGGCATAACCAAAACAATATAAATACGCATAGAAAATGCTATATCCCGGACCCACAGTCAATGTCCCTGCCCACTGGACAGGCCTAGCCGATGGCAGACACAGCAGAGCCTCCAAGTCGTGCTGTGCCGCTACAGAGGACTGACCTAGCCGATAGCGGACACAGCAGAGCCTGCAACGTCAATACTGCGCCACAGAACAGTCCCAAACAAACTGGCAATAACACAACCCTAACTAGCTGTCTAGTTTCAGGCCTAGGCTTAGTCTGTTTTTCAGGCGCCACTAGTGTAAAGCATGGAGTAAATGGGTGTACTGACCTTCGTCCGTTCTGGACCCTAGGATGCCGCTTACCCGGGATGGCCACCAAGCTCTCACAACCGTGCGGCCTTGCTTGATGATGAGGCTTTCTGTCCACACACTGAAACTGGTCTTCCTGGGACAACCTCTCTTTCAAAGAGCTGGATTCAGTAAGGAGACGACAGCTACTCTCCTTCCTTTGAGTGTCCATTCACTGCCGGACATCTGCAAGCCAGGATGGAATCGGATTCAGTCCCTCACAGCACAATCCTTCCACCATGTCAGATCAACACTTCCTGGTTCACTCACAAGCAGCAGCATGAGTCATCACCTACTTTACATATGCAAATCCCAGAGTGTGCTGGTTGCAGCTGCAAAACAGTGGCCTCTAGTGCCCGGAATGCCAAATGACAGTTTAAGTACACTTTAAACATAAATCTTATGCAGGCAGAGCTTATTCACAATCTCACAGAACGCGCTGGCTGGGTTTTTATATCCCAGCCAAAACCCGGCCTGGAACCGTGGGGAACAGCCACCCACCCTGCTCTTTGGCTGCTCCCAATAAGAACCGGCCTGACACTTCAGGAAAAAAATCTGGTTCTTACCTCACCGAGGCCAGGAACCTCGGTGACGCATATCTTCCATCAATGATGGCTCCTTGTTCCTTCTTACATACAGTACAGACCAAAAGTTTGGACAAACCTTCACATTCAAAGAGTTTTCTTTATTTTCATGACTATGAAGGCATCAAAACTATGAATTAACACATGTGGAATTATATAAATAACAAACAAGTGTGAAAAGTAGCCACCTTTTGCTTTGATTACTGCTTTGCACACTCTTGGCATTCTCTTGATGAGCTTCAAGAGGTAGTCCCCTGAAATGGTCTTCCAACAGTCATGAAGGAGTTCCCAGAGATGCTTAGCACTTGTTGGCCCTTTTGCCTTCGCTCTGCGGTCCAGCTCACCCCAAAACATCTCGATTAGGTTCAGGTCCGGTGACTGTGGAGGCCAGGTCATCTGGCGCAGCACCCCATCATTCTCCTTCATGGTCAAATAGCCCTTACTTTCAAAGTTTTCCCAATTTTTCGGCTGACTGACTGACCTTCATTGCTTAAAGTAATGATGGCCACTCGTTTTTCTTTACTTAGCTGCTTTTTTTTTGCCATAATACAAATTCTAACAGTCTATTCAGTAGAACTATCAGCTGTGTATCCACCTGACTTCTCCTCAACGCAACTGATGGTCCCAACCCCATTTATAAGGCAAGAAATCCCACTTATTAAACCTGACAGGGCACACCTGTGAAGTGAACACCATTTCAGGGGACTACCTCTTGAAGCTCATCAAGAGAATGCCAAGAGTGTGCAAAGCAGTAATTAAAGCAAAAGGTGGCTACTTTGAAGACCAAGAATATGACATATTTTCAGTTGTTTCACACTTGTTTGTTATGTATATAATTCCATATGTGTTAATTCATAATTTTGATGCCTTCAGTGTGAATCTACAATTTTCATAGTCATGAAAATAAAGAAAACTCTTTGAATGAGAAAGTGTGTCCAAACTTTTGGTCTGTGCTGTACCTCCCCCCTTTGTTCAACCCTGAGGCGGTGAACACTTGCCAGTGTACACAGGACAGGACATCCGCGTTTCCTGTAACCTGCCTGCCCTGTGTTCCACTGAAAACTTTACATTTTGCAAAGATAAGAACCACCTGGTGACCTGAGCATTCCTCTCTTTGGCCTGGCTCATCCATTTAAGAGGGGAGTGGTCGGTCACCAGACGGAACCTTTTTCCCAAAAGATAGTAGCAGAGAGACTCGATTGCCCACTTGATAGCCAGGCACTCTCTCTCCACTATACTGTACCTAGTCTCAGCTGGGGTGAGCTTACGGCTGAGGAAGACAATGGGATGCTCCTCCCCGTCAATAACTTGAGACAGTACAGCACCGAGACCTACCTCGGAGGCATCGGTCTGCACTATAAACTCCCTTTTGAAGTCGGACGTCACCAAAACCGGGGACCCACACAGGGCCGACTTCAAAGCGGAGAAAGCCTTTTCCGCCTGCTCATTCCAGTGGACCGTCACTGACTTGCTTCCCTTCAAAAGGCCTGTCAATGGTGCGGCCACTGTAGCAAAATGGGGTACTATATGAGGTTTGTCCCCAACCATACCCAGGAACTACTTTACTTGCCGAGTAGTGACAGGTCGGGGCCAATTCCTAATTGCCTCAATTTTGTTCACCTGAGGTTTGATCATTCCGCGCCCAATGACATACCCCAGGTACTTGGTCTCTTCTAACCCTATTGAGCACTTTTTTGGGTTAGCGGTTAAGCCAGCCTTCCTAAGGGAGTCCACTATAGCCTGTACTTTAGGTAAGTGACTTTCCCAGTCAGTGCTATGGACAACGATATCATCCAGGTACGCCAAAGCGTATCGACGATGTGGACAAAGTACAATATCCATTAGCCTTTGAAACGTGGAGGGAGCGCAATGTAGACCAAAGGGTAATACCTTGTACTGATACAGCCCCTCTGGCATGACAAAAGCTGTTTTTTCTTTGGCAGCCTCAGTCAAGGGTACCTGCCAGTACCCTTTGGTGAGGTCCAACACAGAAAAATACCGGGCTTTGCCCAACTTTTTAATAAACTCATCCACTCGGGGCATGGGATACACGTCAAACTTGGACACCTCATTAAGTTTGCGGAAGTCATTACAGAACCGCAATGTCCCGTCTGGCTTGGGTATTAATACTATCGGAATGGACCACTCACTTTTTGACTCCTCGATGACACCCAGCTGGAGCTATCCTCCGTGATAGCTTGTCACCAAGCCTCGGGTACCTGGTACGGTTTTAACCGGACTTTCGACTGAGGCTCAGTGATAATGTCATGCCGGATTACGGACGTGCGTCCAGGGAGGTCTGAGAACACATCCGTGTTCCGACTAATGAACTCCCTGGGTTCCTGAGCCTGTTTAGAGGAGTGGCTGTCAGCAATTTTCACGGTGGCAGCCGCTTCCCCTGCTTCAGACCGAGGGCCGAAACCGCTTCCCCTAGGAACCCTGGTCGTGGGCTGTCTTCCGTACAGGTTTCCCTTTCCTTCCATGGCTTGAGCAGATTCCCATGGTACACCTGCTGTGGCTTTCGCCTCCCTGGCTGTGTACTTTGTAATCTACCTCTCCAATTTTTTCAAGTACCTCGTAGGGCCCCTGCCACCTAGCTAGGAACTTACTGTCTACAGTCTGAACCAGAACCAACACCCGGTTAAAGTTTCAGACCCGAGCCTGCCGATTATAGACCGTACTCTGGGCTCGCTGTGCTGCCTCCATATGCTCCCTAACCAGAGGTAACACTGTTTCCATCCGTCCCTGCATCTTGGTGACATACTCAACAACACTTTTGTGTGGTGTGGTTTGTTGTTCCCACGCCTCTTTGGCGACGTCCAATAAACCACGAGGGTGTCTGCCATATAGCAGTTCGAGAACCGGGTAGAGGCCTGGGGCACTTCTTGCACTGCAAACATGAGATAGGGCAGAAGAAGGTCCCAGTCCCTCCCATCCTTAGACACCGCTCTTTTCAACATATTTTTTAGCGTCTGGTTAAACCTCTCTACCAGGCGATCCGTTTGCGGATGATACACGGATGTCCGTAATTGTTTTATGTGGAGCAACTTACAGAGTTCCCTCATGACCTTGGACATAAATGGGGTCCCTTGGTCAGTTAGAACCTCCTTAGGCAGACCCACTCTAGAAAACATTTCCATTAACTCCTTAGCTATGAGTTTAGCTGACGTATGATGCAGTGGCACCGCCTCCAGGTACCACGTGGCATAGTCGAGGATGACCAGGATGTGCTGGTGCCCTCTAGCTGACTTCGGTACTGGGCCTATGAGATCCATAGCTATCCGCTCGAATGGAACCTCAATAATAGGGAGAGGGACCAGGGGACTACGGAAATGTGGCTGGGGGCTGGTTATCTGGCAGGTTGGGCAAGATTTGCAATACTCTTCTACCTCTCTGAACACACTGGGCCAGTAGAACCTCTGTAGAATCCGGTCTTGCATTTTCTGCTGGCCCAGGTGTCCCCCAAGAACATGTTGGTGGGATAAATCCAACACGAGCTTGTGATACGCCTTTGGCACCAACAGCTTTTTAATATGCTCACCCCGTAGTTGATTTACTCGGTACAGCATCTCCTGTTGAACCACAAAACAGGGGAACATAGACTCGGCCCCCGGATGTTGCGGCTCACCCTCAACCACTACTACATTTATCCAGGCTCGAGATAGAGTTGGGTCCTGGTGCTGTGCTGTACCAAAATTATCTCCGGAGACGTTGAGGTCTGCCATCTCCGGACCCAGCTGCAAATCCTCCACGTCTCCTACCATTACACTTAGCAGGGTTGTCTCCCCCTCCTCCACCAAAGTGGCAGTCACCCCTACCACTGGCCCTTCAGACTCAGGTTCCCGGGATTCTGGTCTCCCTCCTGAGCCGGGCCACTGTGCTAGCGTTGCATCTGTCTCATGTGTATTGGTGACTTTTGTATCCGGCCAGAGTGGCGGGAACCCGGGGAAGTCTCTCCCAATTATTAAATCATAAGGTAGCCCCGTGGCGACGGCCACCTCATAAGTCCACCTGCCGGCCACCATTTTTAGACAGACCAATGCGGTAGGATTTTCCTTTCTGTCCCCTTGGATACAGACTACGCCGACCTTTCGACCAGTATACTCAGCAGGCTGCACCAAGGCGGCTCTTACCAGGGACACCAGGCTCCCTGAATCCAGCAGTGTCACCGCCAGAGTGCCCCCCACTTCTACCTGGCACAGGTGGCTATTGTCCATAGTCTCGGAGGTTCCTGTGGCACACAACTTTCTGGCATATAATGAGTGGCAGTAGCCATAGTTGGTGTCCATGGGTTCCCCCCAATGGGGACAGTCGGCCCTTATGTGTCCAGGCTCCTGACAATGCCAGCAGACCACCGGGGTTGGGTCTGCAGGGGGTACATGCCGGGCGGGTCTAGCTGGCGCCGGCCGCAGGGTCTGGGGTGGAGTCTTCTGGGGTTTGACTGGCCCCCTCCCAAAAGAACCCCCCTGTAGACTTCTGGTGGCCTCGTAGCGCTCGACCAGGTCGACCATCTCCAAGGCATTACCCGGAGACACCTGGCCGATCCAGTGCTGTAGAGGGTACGGGAAAGCCCTCCAGAACACATCTGCCAGCAGGCGGTGCAGCATAGCCGTGGGAGTCAAAACATCAGGCTGCAGCCATTTTTGCAACCGGTGTAACAGTTCATAGTACTGTGGTCTAGCAGGTTCAGCCGGATTAAATTCCTTAAATTCCCACTGATGTACCCGCTGGGCCCGGACCAACACATTCACCCCCAGTCTCACCAGGATCTCACCTTTTATGGTCAGGTAGTCGGCCGCTTGATCATCAGGGAGATCAAAGAAAACTTGCTGGGGTCCAGACGCCAGGAACGGAGCGATGACCTCAGCCCACTGGTCTCGGGGTAACTTTTCTCTCACAGCTACCTTTTTTTATTGGCATCATTTTGGGGTACATAAGACTTTTTGATCACTTGCTTCTTTTTTTTTACTTTTTCTTTTTTTACACTTTTTTTTTATCAAGACCCATTTGGATCTTGAAGATCCAGGGGGCCTGATTGCTATACAGTGCAATGCAATAGTCATCTATTGCAATGCACTGTATTGTCAGTGCTACATTTACACTAAGGCTGATCAAACCCTCAGGGTCTGATAAGACTTAGGTACATGGCAACCATCGGGCCGCTACCATCGCAGCAGCGGTGGCCTGGTGGAAGAGAGATGGAGCTCCCTCCCTCTCAACCGCATGGATGCCGCTGGCAGCTGCTGAACGCGGCATCTATGGGGTTAAATGGCTGAGATCGTGCCAGCACTGATTTTGGAAGTAGCAGCAGAGAGGACACACCAGGGCTATGACACTTTATAGTGTCACAGCCCTGGTAAGCAGATTGGACGAGACTGTATGTCAAAATGCAGTAAGCTAATTGCAATTTGGACGTACAGTTACATCCAAAAGCATGAAAGGGTTAAAGGAGTCAGTTCACAATTTAGGATACAATAATATTTTTGTGTTATTAGAGTCTGGACAACTAAATCAGAAAAAAATATTAATTGTAGTCACTTGGTAAAACTTATTGTTAAGGTGTGAGATTTTATAATGAAGTTGTGAGACACTCTCCTGTTCCGCAGTCCACTGGGGACTCCAGGGGTCCTCGTAGGGTTCAGCCTGTGGAGAGAGGTCGGGGGTGCTTAGTGGGTCTGCTGGCACTGCATCGCAGCGGGCCTCTGGGTCCCCTGCCTCAACCTGCGGAGCCTGCGGCTTCGATTCCTTTGTGGATGGATACGGTGGTGCATCTGCATGGGCGCCGGAGGGGAAGACCGCCGGGGTCCTGGAGGCAGATTAGCTGGGCTGTTGACAACACGCCGTGGCCGGTCCTTTCTCCGGTATCACCTGCGGGTTCCGGCGTCCGTGGCGGCGCGGTCCAGAATCCGTGCTAGGCCAATCAAGCGTCCGCGCGCAAAGCTCGAGAGGTGGTTAGCAAAGGGATACGCAGCCAAGCGTACGCGCATCTTATGTAGTACGCCTGCTGCTGGCAGGAAAAGCATCTGTACACAAATTTTAAGTAGATTAGGGGATAGGCCGCACAAGTGTTAGGGATTAGGATCATCATGTGACCTATGAGGAATCGACACCTGGCACTCTGTGATTGGCTAGCAGGTACTTAAAAGGTGATCTCCCTGGCTGGTCAGTGCCCACTGTTGTTCTGACAATCTGGGTGTATGTTGGTGATCGTTTCTCTCCAGCTTACCTGTGTATGACTCTGCTTTGCTTGACCATTCTCTAGTGACTTCCCTCCAGATACTTTATCTTGGCTGAACAATCTATCTCGTGTATGACCCCGGATCAGACCCTGGATATTCTGTGACGTCCCTCTGTACCACGCTTCTCGGACTGATATAACGTGTATGAACTTTGGCCAGGTCACAAACTGCTTCCCTGGTCTCTCCCTACAGAGGTTCTTATTTGGCTTGAATACCTGTGTATGATCACTGGATGTTGACTGAATTATCGTCGACTCAATAAATCCACTGTCGTTTAAAACATCTGTCTGGTTGCTTGGGATTCTTCACCATTACAGAAGTTACTTGATTTTACGCACTTTGGGGAAATGTTCATTTGCGGCCATCATAGAGTCAGAGCGCTACCCCTATGTGTGCGGAGTAGCGCATCTTTTTGTGCCTAATCACAGTGTATTGCCACTCCTTTACACACTCACATTAGTTGCTCCTGATGATATCACGGTCGGCGTGGCTATCACATACGTGACACAGAGGGAGGGAACGAGGAAGGCCCTGCCCAAGTGAGAGGGAAGATGGTGACCCCTGACTCACCTGGCGGCTGGCACCTGGCTGCCCTGACGTCCCTAGACGGGTTCCTCACCCGTACGCCGATCACGTGCCTAAAGCCCTGGCTTTCCCTGAGCTGAGCCCTAGATAGTGAACAGGGCGATGGGAACACTAGTCCGCACCACTAACTCTAAGGGAAAACACCAAGGGGAGGACAGACAACACAGACTCAACATATAATCCCAGGTGGGCGACAACAGGAGACAACAATAAGCCCAACAGGGATCCGGAGGGTAGCACTCTTGAACGACAACCAGGATTCACCACTCCAGTGGGTCAGTATAGATGTCCAGGCAGGAAGCTCTATAACTGGCAACTAGAGAAGTGTGAGGGGAGAATATAAGGAGGTAGGGAGTGGTAGACAAGAAACAGCTGAGGAGGAGAAGCTACGGATCCCTGAGAGAGACAAAAAGGATAGCAAGGCAAACACAGAAAACAATCACTAAGAAACAACGTGATCTTTAGATATAGAGCGCGCAGCCACCCGCTGCGACTTCCTGACCCCGGGTATAACGGAGTCAGACGTGGCTCTTGATACCCTCGTGACAGTATTCCCCCTTTCACGAGGGGCCTCCGGACACTCAGGACCAGGTCTCTCCGGATGAGAGGCATGGAAAGTCTGAATTAACCTGTTGGCGATTACCTCTGACGCTGGAACCCACATTCTTTCCTCGGGACCGTAACCCCTCCAATGCACCAGATACTGAAGAGAGCGGCAGACCCGACGAGAATCAACAATTCTGGCTATTTGAAACTCCAGATTACCAGCCACAATGACAGGAGGAGGTGGCAGCGGCGATGGTTCTAGAGGTGGAACATACTTCTTGAGTAACGATTTATGGAAGACGTTATGGATCTTAAAAGTCTGAGGTAGCTCCAGGCGAAAAGCCACAGGGTTAATGACGGCTACTATTTTATAGGGACCAATGAACCTAGGACCCAGTTTCCAAGAAGGAACCTTCAACTTAATATTCCTAGTAGACAACCACACATAGTCATTCACTCCTAGGTCCGGACCTGGCGACCCTTTCTTATCGGCCATGCATTTATATTTACCACTCATCTTTTTCAAGTTAACTTGCACCTTCTGCCATACCGATGAAAGAGATGAAGAAAACCTTTCCTCTTCGGGAACCCCAGAAGACCCCCCCTCTTTGAAAGTACAAAATTGGGGATGAAAACCGTATGCACCAAGGAATGGTGACTTGCCAGTGGACTCCTGATAATGATTATTTATGGCAAACTCAGCTAACGGTAAATATGATGACCACAACTCTTGGTTTTCAGACACAAAACACCTTAAATATGTTTCTAGGTTTTGGTTGGTACGCTCAGTCTGTCCATTCGACTGAGGATGGAAAGCTGAGGAAAAGGACAAGTGAACCCCCAAACGGGAACAAAAAGCTTTCCAAAACTTAGAAATAAACTGGGTTCCCCGATCCGAAACCACATCGGAAGGGACCCCATGAAGCTTCACGATTTCACTGATAAACACCTGAGCGAGAGTTTTAGCATTAGGAAGTGCGGGTAGCGCAATAAAGTGTACCATTTTGCTAAACCTGTCTACTACTACCAAGATAACTGTTTTACCCGCCGACAACGGTAAGTCAGTGATGAAATCCATTGACAGATGTGTCCATGGCCTATTGGGGATGAAAAGTGGCAATAAAGACCCTGCTGGACGTGTACGAGAGACTTTCGCGCGTGCACAAGTAGAACAAGTAGACACGAAATCCATTACATCCTGACGCAACCTTGGCCACCAAAAACGACGAGATAAAAGCTCCAAGGTTGCTTTACTACCCGGGTGCCCAGCAAGTGCCGAATTATGATGTTCTTTTAATAATTCAAGACGCAGGTTTAACGGTACAAACAATTTCTCTGAGGGGCAAGAGGCCGGGGCGTCCCCCTGAGCCTCTAACACCTTTCCCTCTAGAACAGAGTGTACAGCAGAGACAACCACTCCTCTTTGTAAAATAGGTACCGGATCACAAACATTACCCCCTCCAGGGAAACTACGAGATAATGCGTCTGCCTTGGTATTTTTTGCCCAGGACGATAGGTGATTACAAAGTTAAATCTGGTAAAGAATAGCGACCACCTAGCTTGTCTAGGGGTGAGACGCTTAGCCGATTCTAGGTACAGAAGGTTCTTGTGATCCGTAATCACCGTGACGGGGTGGATTGCTCCCTCTAAGAAGTGACGCCACTCTTCAAGCGCCAGTTTAATCGCCAACAGTTCCCTATTTCCAATATCATAATTCTTCTCCGCAGAAGATAATTTTTTGGAAAAGAAAGCGCAAGGACACCATTTGCCAGGAGACGGACCCTGAGACAATACAGCTCCCACTCCCACCTCTGACGCATCTACCTCGACAATAAAAGGCTGGGAGACATCAGGTTGAATTAGAACAGGTGCCGAGGTAAACCTCTCCTTTAGAGAGGAAAATGCATCTTTAGCGGCGTCAGACCATTTGGAAAAATCCGTCCCCTTCCTAGTCATGTCGGTAAGGGGTTTAACGATCACTGAATAATTTTTAATGAACTTTCTATAGAAAGTAGCGAAACCCAAAAACCGTTGTAGGGCTTTAAGGTTCTCAGGAAGATCCCAATCTAAAATTGCCTGGACCTTCCCAGGATCCATGCGGAAACCTGAAGCAGATAATAGATATCCCAGGAACTGTAATTCCTGAACAGCGAAGACACATTTTTCAATTTTCGCATATAATTTATTCGTCCGTAGGACCTGCAGTACTTGCCTGACATGCACCTCATGTGTTTTCAGATCAGCCGAATAAATTAAGATATCATCTAGGTATATGACTACAAACCTGCCGATGAGATGACTAAAAATATCATTAACGAAATGTTGGAAGACAGCAGGGGCATTGGTCAGACCGAAAGGCATAACTAGATTTTCATAATGCCCCTCAGGGGTGTTAAAAGCTGTCTTCCACTCATCCCCTTCCCTGATACGAATCAGATTGTAGGCCCCCCTAAGATCAAGTTTGGAGAACCACTTAGCACCCGCAATCTGATTAAAAAGGTCAGGAACGAGAGGAAGAGGGTATGGGTCACGGATGGTTATCTGGTTTAACTCACGGAAATCTAAGCAAGGACGCAGGCCCCCATCTTTCTTTTTAACAAAGAAAAACCCTGCAGCCACGGGTGAAGAAGAGGGTCTGATGTGTCCCTTAGCCAGACTCTCGGAGATATAATCTTTCATGGCTTGTCTCTCGGGACCCGAAAGATTATACAACCTGGACTTGGGTAATTTTGCCCCGGGAATCAGGTTAACCGGGCAATCATAAGGACGATGAGGTGGTAGTTTCTGACAACCCTTTTCAGAAAAAACGTCCTCAAAGTCCGAAATAAATGTAGGTAGGGAAGCTATGGAGGCGATTAAGCAATTGTTATTTAAGCAATTCTCTCTGCAATGCTCACTCCACTCCAATATCTCCCTGGCCTGCCAATCCACCACTGGATTGCGCGCTACCAACCAGGGAAGACCCAATACCACCGGAGAGGGAAGGCCCTCCAGAACGTAACATGAAAGACACTCATTATGGTGGTCCCCTACCCGAAGGTGTAAATTACGAACAATGTGGGTGAGGTTTCTCTGAGACAGAGGAGCAGAATCTATAGCGAATACGGGAATAGGTCTCTGCAGCGTACAGAGAGACAAACCCATAGTGCGGGCAAAATGGGCATCAATCAAGTTTACCCCTGCTCCACTGTCTAGAAAAAAAGAAATAGACTCCGTCTTAACACCAAAAACAATGACCGCTGGTAACACAAATTGAGATGTTCGTATGGAGGAAACGTATACCCCCCGGCTGACATCCTCCGCACAGCCCCGGGTTAGTAGTTTTCCGACGGTCTTTTGTTTTTGAGAAAGGAGGGACAGACATTAATGAAATGACCCCTCCCCCCACAGAAAAAACAAGCCCCCCCCCTACGGCGAACCTCGGGAGGACGGACCTGACGAGAAGTTCCGCCTAGCTGCATAGGCTCATCTAAGTCAGTACAGGCTGACTGTTGCTTGGGAGAGGTAACCAATTGCTCCGGAATTTTCGATCTCTCCCTAAGACGTCTATCTATTCTGATAGAGAGGGACATAACAGCATCAAGGGAAAGGGGGGTCTCATACAGCGCCAGTGCATCCTTAACCCTTTCAGATAACCCAGAGCAGAACTGACTCCTGAGAGCCGGGTCGTTCCACTGAGTATCCGTAGCCCACCTACGGAACTCTGAGCAATATTCCTCTGCTGACCGATCTCCCTGTAGAAGTCTCCGTAACTTCGACTCAGCCAGGGCGACTCGGTCAGGGTCATCATATATGAGACCCAAAGCCCCAAAAAATCCCTCCACTGACCGAAGAGCCTGAGAACCAGGGGGTAACGAGAACGCCCAGGATTGCGGATCCCCCTGAAGCAGGGAAATGACAATCCCTACCCGCTGTTCTTCATGACCTGAGGAGTAAGGGCGCAACTTAAAATATAATTTGCAGGCCTCACGGAACGTCGCAAATTTGTCCCTTCCCCCAGAAAATCTGTCGGGAAGAGCAACCTTGGGTTCTGTGACAACCTGGTTACCCATAGCAACCGCTGGGGGTGCGGTCTGCTGCATTTGCTGCTGTTGTTGGAGAACAGACGCCTTCAATCCTGCCACCTCCAAAGACAGGCTTTGAAGCTGTTCTGCCAAGGCATCAATAGGATCCATATTGGATTCTAAGTAGAGAGAGAAAAAAAAAAAAAAAAAATTATATAATTTTTTTTTTTTTTTCTCAAAAAGTAAGGGCCAGTTATAATATCACGGTCGGCGTGGCTATCACATACGTGACACAGAGGGAGGGAACGAGGAAGGCCCTGCCCAAGTGAGAGGGAAGATGGTGACCCCTGACTCACCTGGCGGCTGGCACCTGGCTGCCCTGACGTCCCTAGACGGGTTCCTCACCCGTACGCCGATCACGTGCCTAAAGCCCTGGCTTTCCCTGAGCTGAGCCCTAGATAGTGAACAGGGCGATGGGAACACTAGTCCGCACCACTAACTCTAAGGGAAAACACCAAGGGGAGGACAGACAACACAGACTCAACATATAATCCCAGGTGGGCGACAACAGGAGACAACAATAAGCCCAACAGGGATCCGGAGGGTAGCACTCAGGAACGACAACCAGGATTCACCACTCCAGTGGGTCAGTATAGATGTCCAGGCAGGAAGCTCTATAACTGGCAACTAGAGAAGTGTGAGGGGAGAATATAAGGAGGTAGGGAGTGGTAGACAAGAAACAGCTGAGGAGGAGAAGCTACGGATCCCTGAGAGAGATGTAACGGGGTTTTGGTGGCGCCCCCTAGTGTCTATGGGGTCCCTAACCCTAGTTAACTCACTATGCCTGACAGGCGGATCCTGAGCCTCCGCTATCTGGGAGTTGGGGTACATGTCTGCGGCAGTGCCTCCACCCAGTGGAACATCCGGGGTAGGGATGTGAGGCTCCACTGGGAACATACTTGGTGCAAATGAGACTGACACAGCCTAACTGGAATTAACTTTATATAATGCGTAACAAAATGAACCAGCATACATAGGAAAATACAATAGCGTAACACAAATAACAGAGTAATGTGGATTCTTCCTCACCCACCCACTAGCACACCTGCGTCCCACCCCCTATCTTCGCCCTAATGGCCGTTGGTGCACATAGGAGAGTTGGGGCCCTTATAAGCTCTTGCTCCGCAGGGTCACTGAAGAAGCCTGAGCTGTGTAATGTCCGTCACTGGACCTCAGAGTCTTTATTGTGGTGAGGAGACAGGTGCCCTGTGGTGATACAGGGAGAGGTTTGACTTACCCTCTCCGCCAGGTTCTATCTCTGTGCTGCAGTCTCTCAATGCCAGACCCATATCCTCTCTCTGGCTGAGCAAATCGTAGCTTCTAGAAACTTTTCCAGGACCTTCCTCTTTAGAGCTGTGCAGCCCGCGTCGTTTTAGGACCTGCGATGATGTCACTAACCATGTGACTCATTTCAGCCAGTCATGTGGTCAATGCTCAATGTCTTATTAACAGCATACTGAGTCCACCTACTGGGCATTTCAGATAACGCAGCCGGTGTAACTTCACAGGGTTACATGCTCCCCCTTGAAAAATACTTGCCTTCCACTGGCAAGTCCGAACCAGGGGGCTTAACAAAAATTCAACAGAAAAATGTTTAGCATACATACAGTACAGTTGGCACAGTAATATCCTAGCTAGCTATTTATTTAGGGTAAAGAGTCACTAACATTTACCACTTCAGCTAGTGCATGTAGGAAAGTGGCCATTTTAGATGCTGCTTGTGTCAGCGGGGCATAACTGGGCTCTCCTATATTATCATAAACTAAGGCTCTAGGGGGTTGCCGCACTCTGGTACTGTGTCTCAGTTCTCGCTGTGGGAGAGGATCTTGGGACATCAACTGTGGGACTTCGACTCCTGCCTTCGAAGTAGAGTCTCTAAGGGAAGTTCCAGGCACAAAACATGGACTTTCTGGATTCAACCTTGGAGGACTTTGTGACCCAGGAGAGGTTCCGGGACTTTGTGGAACCACCGGAGTTAAAGGAGGCAATTGCTGTGTTTCTTCTGCGGGTGATGCCCACCACTGATCCTCTGCACTGGGAGTTCCCGAGGTCTCCTCTGCCCCATTTCCAGGACTCTCTGCTGGGTTTTCCTCCAGTTCTTCACTACTCTCTTCCTCTTCATCAGCATACACAACTGGAAGCAGATGGTTTCTATGCCAAGCCTTTATTCGGCCCTCCGGGCCCCTAATGTTGTACACTGGCAGTCCTTCCAGTTTGGACATAACCTCAAACAGGGTATCTTTCCATCTGTCCGCCAGTTTGTGTTTTCCAGGCACACCTAGATTCCGGAGGAGAACTTTATCCCCTGCTTGAATGTCCCGATATCTCACCTTAGAATCATACCTTCTTTTGTTCCGTTCTTCCATTTTTGCTGCCGCTTGGGTGGCCAACTCATAGGCCCGATGAAGGTTTTGTTTGAGGTTCCTCACATATTGAAAGTGTGAAGTTGAATCTGTTCCATCAGGAGACACTCCCAAACGGACATCTATCGGTAATCGAGCTTCTCTTCCGAACATTAGGAAATAGGGTGAGAACCCTGTAGATTCATGCCTTGTACAGTTGTATGCGTGGACCATGGCTTCCACATGTTTACTCCAAGACCGCTTCTCGACTTGCTTGAGAGTCCCTAGCATATCTAGGAGGGTCCTATTGAACCGTTCTGGCTGTGCATCACCCTCCGGATGATAAGGTGTGGTTCTGGACTTCTGCACCTGCAACATGTCCAACAGCTCCTTGATCAACTTACTCTCAAAGTCTCTACCTTGATCAGAGTGTATCCGATTGGGTAGTCCATAGTGAATAAAATACTTCTGCCAAAGGACTTTGGCTACAGTCACAGCTTTTTGATCTTTAGTGGGGAAGGCTTGAGCATATCTGGTGAAATGGTCCGTTACCACCAGCACATTTCCAATTCCCGCTGTATCGCTCTCAATGCCAAGATAGTCCATGCACACAAGATCCATGGGTCCCGTACTTTTCAGATGACCCATAGGGGCAGCTCTCACAGGCAGGGTCTTCCTCTGGATACACCTCCTGCATGTCTTTACATGTTGCTCGACATGTTCCCTCATGCGAGGCCAATAGAACCGATCTTGTACTAGGCCATAGGTCTTGTCCACCCCGAGATGCCCATGTTGATCGTGGAGAGCTCTCAGGACCATGCCACGGTATCTGTGGGGTAGTACCAATTGTTTTCTGTCAGGGTGATCATGATACTTCACGACCCTATAGAGTACTCCATCTTCAAGATGTAGTCGGCTCCATTCCCTTCGGTATAATTCTCTTTGACTCACAGGTAGAGAAGTCAGCAATTTAGGATTCTTAGTCTTTATTGCTCTGATAACTATCCCAATATACCAGTCCTGCGCTTGAGCCTTCTTTTTGTCTTCTGTGGTTATACTGGACCACTGTTGAAGCATGACTGGAGCATGGAACACCTCAGGCACGGCTTCTGGAGAGTGGCTAATGGAGTCTATCCCCCTTAGCTCGGCAAACTCTTCTTGACTCTCGGCCACCACATACATCTGACAAAAGGCTCCTACCCCCGGCCCAGGGATCTCTTCCCACTCCTCTTGTTCTTGGTGAGGAGGGAGTCTAGGTCTGCGGGACAGGGCATCTGCGCTGACATTTTTGGGCCCAGGCTTGTACTTCAGGCTGAAACTGTAGCTTGATAAGGCAGCCAACCACCTATGTCCTGTGGCATCCAGCTTAGCTGTAGTCTGAATGTAGGTAAGTGGATTGTTGTCAGTCCTTACTTCGAATGTTGCTCCATACAAATAGTCATGTAGCTTATCCACGATGGCCCACTTGAGTGCCAGAAATTCCAATTTATGGACTGGATAGTTCTTCTCTGCACCTGTAAGGCTTCTACTTATGTAAGCCACCGGCCTCAATCCTTCTGGATAACTTTGGTGCAGTACACCCCCTAGACCTTCCATACTGGCATCCACATGGAGGATATATGGTTTCTCAGGGTCTGCATAGGCTAAGACAGGAGCTTCTGTAAGTCTCTTCTTCAATGTCAGAAAGGCATCTTCACATCCTGAAGTCCATTTCTCTCCAAAGGGGTCTTTAGGAGATGGTGCCTTAGCACCCGTTACGTCAGAGGTAATCTTCAGTAGGTCATGTAACTCTCGAGCAATCTTTGAGTAGTCTTTCACAAACCTTCGGTAGTAACCACAGAATCCGAGAAAGGACCGCAACTCACTGATGTTATCTGGTCTTGGCCAATTCAACACTGCTTCAATTTTAGCAGGATCTGTGGCTACTCCTTCAGCGGAGACTATATGCCCCACATAAGTGACAGAGTTCTGGGCAAATCGGCATTTGTCCACTGATAGCTTCAGGCCTTCAGCTTGAAGTCGATCCAACACCTTTAGCAATCTTTGTTCATGCTCCTCTGGTGTCTTCCCGAAAACAATTAGGTCATCTAGATACACTAGACACTCTTTGGGATTCATATCCCCCACAGTTTTCTCCATCAGCCTCTGAAAAGTAGCAGGAGCTCCTGTGACTCCCTGTGGCATTCTGGTAAACTGGAAAAACCCCAAAGGGCAGATGAAAGCTGTCTTTTCCTGATCCTCCTTCTTCATGGGTACCTGATAATATCCAGACCTCAAGTCAAGCACACTGAACCACTGGCTGCCAGATAAGGCGTTCAGAAGATCCTCTATCCGGGGCAAAGTGTACTGATCTGGCACAGTCCTCTTGTTCAAAGTACGGTAGTCCACACATAGCCGAACTGAACCATTCTTTTTTCTCACTACCACAATAGGTGAGGCATAGGGGCTCCGAGACTCTGTGATGATGCCTGCTCCTTCCATCTGCTGGAGTATGTCCCGGACATCTTCCACATCTCGAGGGGGTATTCTTCTTGACCTTTCTCTGAAAGGAGTAGAATCAGCAAGTCTTATAGTATGGGTGGCACTCTTAGAACACCCCACATCCATCTCTGCTCTGGAAAACACTCCCTCTCGGGTGACCAGTTTTGAACGAAGGCTGTCTTTCCACTCCTGCGGTAGAGGAGAATCTTCTAGATCAAAATCTAAAGGTGCTTTCACATGATCCTTCTGTTCTGCACTCACAGACATGATGGACGAAACTTCATCCAACAGGTGTATCACACCAATCTTCTGATGACGATCAATCCGGATTTCCGTGGGGGTTAAATTCTGTACCATCACAGGAAAGCTCCGACACCACCTTTTCCGCCAATCTTTTACCTCAGGTATGAGAGTCCACCGTTTCTTCTGATCCTCTTCAGGCAGAGACTCAATAAGGTATTGTCCAGTTCCCCCCAACATTTCATGGTGCATTGAGGCTATGGCTCGTAAGGTTTTGGTCTCACCAGGCTTCACAAATGCAGGTTCTGTTCCTGAATAGTGGCACGACCCTGGTTTTGTTTCAAGGGCTAGTCGTCTACACTCTTTCCCTAGGACAGGGCTGACCTCCATCAGTCGGTCTAAGGAGACATCTCCCACTTCTGTCAGATAGGCCTTGAATACATCCTGTACCATCTTTGCATTAGTGCCCAATATTATTGGGGCACACACTTTCCTGGCTGCAGGGCATATTAAAGCTTCCAGCTCCATAGGACATATTATCCCAGTGTTTAACTGGGGAATAGTTATGGTCACTTTTATGCATCCCTCCACAGGTTGAGCTTGAGAACCAACGCCCCATAGCTGAAACTCTCCTGCAGGTTCCATAGGAATGTGTTTCAAATGACGTTCATAGAAGTCTCGGTAGATAATGGTGACTTGAGAACCTGTATCTAGCAATGCTGAAGCCTGAATTCCTTCTACTTGCACGTGTATCAAAGATTTAGGCCCAATCTTGGCTCCTACAGATAACCAATATGTAGGCCGGGTCTTCCTTCGCTTGTAAGACCTGGTCATTTGAGTCTCCTCAAGCTCGGTTGCCAGCACCTCCACATCCACCTCCATGGAGTTCGCAGGGCACTCCCACTGAAAATGCCCTGACTTTCCACATTTAAAGCAATCCCCTCGACGGGGTGAATCCTCAGGAAACAGTTTTTTCTGAGTCTTCCTGTGTTGCCCCCCACTTCCAGGGGGAGGATCTGCTCTCTCTGGTGGTGACTTGCATAAGAACTCCAATTCAGCCACCTTCTTCCTAAGAGCTGACAGTTCTGTATCCTCTTTCTCCTTCTGTAGGGGTGGACACATCTGGTCTTCCAATCTCCTGGCTGTATTTATTAAGGTGGAATAAGGCAGGACTTTATCATCCAACTTGGCTCTCAGCAGAATCATAATTGGATTATTGATTAAGCCACCTCTCTGAATTTGCTTAGATAGCCGAGCATCCAACTCAGAGGCAGGAACTGCTCCTTTATGGAATAACTTTCCAAGCGATAGCTGTAACCGGTTGATATAGTCAGTGGCTTTTTCATGCTCCTTCTGCTTAGTGGCTAGGAACTTAACCAGCAGATCATCCAAATCTTCTGATTTCCCATAAGCATCCTGCAAAACTTGTAGATAGTCGTGCACAGTAGCTTGCCCATTTACTCCCTTGTACAGTCTTATCATGTCTGTAGCGGGAAACCGAAGACTCTCCACCAACCGCTGTTTCTTTATGGTATCCGTACAAGACCATTCCTCCAACAACTGCATAGCATTATCCTTCCAGACCTCAAAAGGCTCTTCTCCTGAAGGAACAGGCTGATTCCCAGAAAACACCTTTAGTTTGCGGTAACTATGGGTGTGGTTTGCCGTCACTATGGCTTCTGAGAGTTTCTGGAGTATGTCCGATACATCACTACCTCCTGTAGGCGGGGTGCGGACTTCAGGGTTGTCTGGTTTCAGTAATGCTGTAGATGGATGAAATTCTGCTTTAGGAGGAATCATCCTCCGTTCTCTAGGAGGATGGGCAGCTTGTTTAGGAATGGCTCCGGCCTTTCCGGAGATGGGAGTCAGGAGCTTAGAATAATTTTCTGTGACATAATCTCTCTGTTCTAATTTAAAGGGTTGTTGCAGCGAGACCCTTTCTTTCTTCTCAAGTAGAGCGTACACTAAAGAGCATCCTTAAAACAAATTAAAACAAGGAATAACTAAATTAAAAACAAAGGACGGAAGGTATGTAGAAGAGAATAAAGGGCTAGCCGACTGCCTTAATGAATACTTCTGTTCAGTTTTTACAAAAGAAAAAGGAGAAGGACCTCCACTAGAAAGAATGACTAATAAATCGTTTGATGCATGTATCTTTACAGAGGAAGATGTTCTAAGTTTGCTGTCTAAGGTGAAGACAAATAAGTCACAGGGGCCTGATGAGATACACCCAAAATTATTAAAAGAGCTTAGTGGTGAGCTGGCAAAACCGTTAACAGATTTATTTAACCAATCATTAGTAACAGGAGTCGTCCCGGAAGATTGGAAATTGGCTAATGTCGTGCCCATTCACAAGAAAGGTAGTAGGGAGGAATCGAGCAACTATAGACCAGTGAGTCTGACATCAATAGTAGGAAACCCTATTAAAGGATAGGATTGTGGAACATCTAAAATCCCATGGATTGCAAGATGAAAAACAACATGGGTTTACTTCAGGGAGATCATGTCAAACAAATCTTATAGATTTTTTTGAATGGGTGAATAAAATAATAGACGGTGGAGGTGCAGTAGACATCGCATATCTAGATTTTAGTAAGGCTTTTGACACTGTCCCACATAGAAGACTTATCAATAAACTGCAGTCATTGAGCATGGACTCCCATATTGTTAAGTGGATTAGGCAGTGGCTGAGTGACAGACAACAGAGGGTGGTAGTCAATGGAAAACATTCAAAACAAGGTCATGTTACCAGTGGGGTTCCACAGGGATCTGTACTGGGACCGATTTTGTTTAATATCTTCATAAGTGATATTGCAAAAGGCCTCGCTGGTAAGGTTTGTCTTTTTGCTGATGACACAAAGATAGGTAACAGGGTTGATGTTCCTGGAGGGAAAAGCCAAATGGAAAAGGATTTAGGAAAACTAGAAGAATGGTCAGAACTCTGGCAACTGAAATTTAATGTGGATAAGTGCAAGATAATGCACCTGGGGCGTAAAAACCCAAGGGCAGAATATAGAATATTTGACACAGTCCTGACCTCAGTATCTGAGGAAAGGGATTTAGGAGTAATTATTTCAGAAGACTTAAAGGTGGGAAGACAATGTAATAGAGCAGCACAAAATGCCAGCAGAATGCTTGGATGTATAGGGAGAGGTATAAGCAGTAGAAAGAGTGAAGTGCTTATGCCGCTGTACAGAACACTGGTGAGACCTCACTTGGAGTATTGTGCGCAGTACTGGAGGCCATATCTCCAGAAGGATATAGATACTCTAGAGAGAGTTCAGAGAAGAGCTACTAAACTAGTACATGGATTGCAGGATAAAACTTACCAGAAAAGGTTAAAGGACCTTAATATGTATAGCTTGGAAGAAAGAAGAGACAGAGGGGATATGATAGAAACTTTTAAATACATAAAGGGAATCAACTCGGTAAAGGAAGAGAGCATATTTAAAAGAAGAAAAACTACCACAAGAGGACACAGTTTTAAATTAGAGGGGCAAAGGTTTAAAAGTAATATAAGGAAGTATTACTTTACTGAGAGAGTAGTGGATGCATGGAATAGCCTTCCTGCAGAAGTGGTAGCTGCAAATACAGTGAAGGGGTTTAAGCATGCATGGGATAGGCATAAGGCCATCCTTCATATAAGATAGGGCCGGGGGCTATCCATAGTATTCAGTATATTGGGCAGACTAGATGGGCCAAATGGTTCTTATCTGCCGACACATTCTATGTTTCTATGTTTCTATCCTTCATCCGGGGCTCCATATAAATGAATGTTGGTAGGCATCTCATGGTCTCCCAAGTCCGTATGACAATATATTAACATGTAAGTTTGGCCTTCAGAATCCTGCAGGATATCCCTGACGGTCGCCATTTCTATTCCCAATCGAAGTTCTATACACAAGATGACGTGATTCATCTCACAGCAGGATGGGACTCTGCATAACATCACAGCTTGCTGCAATGGTACATTTCTTTGCTGGGCCCACTCTTTTGCAAAGGAGGGAGTGGCCTGAGGATTTAATCTATTCTCACTGGTTGTACCCCAATTGATCTCAGCAGTGCCTCCATATGTAACGGGGTTTTGGTGGCGCCCCCTAGTGTCTATGGGGTCCCTAACCCTAGTTAACTCACTATGCCTGACAGGCGGATCCTGAGCCTCCGCTATCTGGGAGTTGGGGTACATGTCTGCGGCAGTGCCTCCACCCAGTGGAACATCCGGGGTAGGGATGTGAGGCTCCACTGGGAACATACTTGGTGCAAATGAGACTGACACAGCCTAACTGGAATTAACTTTATATAATGCGTAACAAAATGAACCAACATACATAGGAAAATACAATAGCGTAACACAAATAACAGAGTAATGTGGATTCTTCCTCACCCACCCACTAGCACACCTGCGTCCCACCCCCTATCTTCGCCCTAATGGCCGTTGGTGCACATAGGAGAGTTGGGGCCCTTATAAGTCCTGCTCCGCAGGGTCACTGAAGCAGCCTGAGCTGTGTAATGTCCGTCACTGGACCTCAGAGTCTTTATTGTGGTGAGGAGACAGGTGCCCTGTGGTGATACAGGGAGAGGTTTGACTTACCCTCACAACACCATTTACCAGGCCAGTCCGCAGCAATCTCCTTTCACTGGATTCACCAGACGTCTGGACTCAGTGCTTGTCTTTGCCAGCGGTCCCTCTCTCAGCAGGTGTGATCTTGGGTGAAGTAAGTTCTCTCCGCCAGGTTCTATCTCTGTGCTGCAGTCTCTCAATGCCAGACCCATGTCCTCTCTCTGGCTGAGCAAATCGTAGCTTCTAGAAACTTTTCCAGGACCTTCCTCTTTAGAGCTGTGCAGCCCGTGTCGTTTTAGGACCTGCGATGATGTCACTAACCATGTGACTCATTTCAGCCAGTCATGTAGTCAATGCTCAATGTCTTATTAACAGCATACTGAGTCCATCTACTGGGCATTTCAGATAACGCAGCCGGTGTAACTTCACAGGGTTACAGAGACAAAAAGGATAGCAAGGCAAACACAGAAAACAATCACTAAGAAACAACGTGATCTTTAGATATAGAGCGCGCAGCCACCCGCTGCGACTTCCTGACCCCGGGTATAACGGAGTCAGACGTGGCTCTTGATACCCTCGTGACAGATGAGGCATTTATTCGATGCAGAAACGCATAGAGCTGAAGTGTTTGGTATTTAGATGTGTAGCATGTGCAGGGTGAGGTAGGCATTAGTGTAACTTCTACAGATGTGCTGGGCTATAGGCACTGTATGGACGTGTAACTTGCATTCTTGTCTGCAATTTACTGTGGTTACTCTCTTCTGCATGGCTTGTATATTAGGGACAAGCTGAAAACTGTATGCTGGCAGTGTCTCCCACATGCACAGGTCTGGTGATTTAACAAGCTTTGGGTGTTTGATCAGCGGCAGAGAAAGCTGCACGCCCAAGCCCTAAGTTTGATGCACGGTCCACTGTCCATTCTAACTGTGCGATACCGCCTGATCGGGTTCATTCATTACGGGACTCCAATATAGGTTTCTTGAGATCCCAGTTAGTAACTTGTACCTTGGCTTGTGGAATTGACACCATACACAAGTTGGATTTTTATTCACCTACTTTCTATGTACACCAATAAACTTTTTTTTGTTTTTTGATTTTAGCACCCCACAATTATTTCATTAGTAGAAATGTTCATTTGGATCAATTTTTGTCTATGTCAAATGATACTTTTTGGAAGAGTTCGGGTATTCAATATATATCCTAGATATTTAGAGATGGAGCTATTGTCACATTAAATGAGATTACTCACTTAGATGGAGTTTGTAAAATTAATTGGTTCAGATATAGGCAGTTGTATTTGGCTTACACTTCTACGGGTCAATCCTGGTTACTCACAGTAGAATTCAATAGATTCATAGATGTTTTGGTTAAATCACAGGGGCATAGGATTCAATTATCATATATACATGCCCTCGGGGGTACCATGAGTTTGCTGACTTTATGCATCTTTTTTGGTATTGCAGATAAGTGCAGGCATTCTGGCGGGGGGGGGGGGGGGGGGGGGGGGGGGATATGAAACTATTAAAAACAGGCTCGGTGTCTCGCTGCCTTTTAATATTCAGGTGGCTATCCTTGATGACCTTGGAAGAGTTTCCTGTCCTGTATATACCGTAAGTCTAATTCTATTACTAAGGTGCTTTTATTGGCCAGAGTGATTGTAGCCCATGGGTGGATGGCTAGAGTATCTCCTAGCATCCACAACTGGGTTAACCTTGTAAACAAAGTGAAGGCCTATGAAAAAAATTAAATACAATTCTCAGAATAAGTTAGAAGTTTGGTCTAAAATATGGTCTTTATAGTAGAGAGTTTCAAGTTTCTTTTTTTTTTTTTGTTTGCTCTCGCTCTACTACGGGAGAAGATTTGGTGTTGTTCATTATGTCACAGTTGTTGTTAATTAAGTAAGCAGACATGTTGTGTATGTCAACTGCTTTATTTTATATTTTGTATTGTGCATTGAAATTAAATAAAAAATAAAAATAAAAAATCTTGAAGTTTGGCAAATCGTCAAAATCTAATTTATCTAAACTTCGCTCATCTCTACCAATTAACAAGGTATGTATCACTACGATGCTATTATTCTAAGCTATTTGAATCCTATTATTAGCATGTAGACTATTTCTTTCTTACACATTGCCAGTCTTTCAAGATGAATTGTGTCATTTCCTAAAGATAGATGTGCATTAAAATACTTAGATAATACAGAGTGGAATTTCAAATAACTAATGGGAAGAAATCAAGACTATACATAGTATAAATGTTTACTGGCGTAATTATTTTCAGGTTTAATTACTCTGTAACCCTTTCTGGACCAGGCCAGTTTTGAAAACTACTTTTCCTTTTCACTTTCCAAGAGCCATCATTTTTGTATTTTTTCATTGATATAGGCATATGTACTTTTTTATTTTTATTTTATTTATGTTTTTATTGTGATTTTCAAAGAAAAACAAGAGGTAACAGGGTACCAAGGTATAGGCACGCAGGCCTGACTGAAAACAATTATAAGTACATAGCGATTATGCAGAGGATACAAAGTTGGTTTGGTAATTACAATTTGACAATTAAATCATTACATAACAGTCATGAGGGAGAGGCATAGGAATGAGAAAATGAGGAGGTCTAAGTGTCATATGATAAGAGCAATCAGACATAGTAACATAGTAGTAACATAGTACATAAGGCCGAAAAAAGACATTTGTCCATCCAGTTCGGCCTGTTATCCTGCAAGTTGATCCAGAGGAAGGCAAAAAACCCTGTGAGGTAGAAGCCAATTTTCTCCACTTTAGGGGAAAAAAAAATTCCTTCCCGACTCCAATCATGCAATCAGAATAACTCCCTGGATCAGTAGCTATAGCCTGTAATATTATTAAGCTCCAGAAATACGTCCAGGCCCCTCTTGAATTCCTTTATTGTACTCACCATCACCACCTCCTCAGGCAGAGAGTTCCATAGTCTCACTGCTCTTACCGTAAAGAATCCTCTTCTATGTTTGTGTACAAACCTTCTTTCCTCCAGACGCAGAGGATGTCCCCTCGTCACAGTCACAGTCCTGGGGATAAATAGCTGATGGGATAGATCTCTGTACTGACCCCTGATATATTTATACATATTAATTAGATCTCCCCTCAGTCGTCTTTTTTCTAAAGTGAATAACCCTAATTTTGATAATCTTTCAGGGTACTGTAGTTGCCCCATTCCAGCTATTACTTTAGTTGCCCTCCTCTGGATCCTCTCCAGCTCTGCTATGTCTGCCTTGTTCACAGGAGCCCAGAACTGTACACAGTACTCCATGTGTGGTCTGACTAGCGATTTGTAAAGTGGTAGGACTATGTTCATATCACGGGAATCTATGCCCCTTCTGATGCAACCCATTATCTTGTTGGCCTTGGCAGCAGCTGCCTGACACTGGTTTTTGCTGCTTAGTTTGCTGTTTATTAAAATTCCTAGATCCTTTTCCATGTCAGTGTTACCGAGTGTTTTACCATTTAGTATGTACGGGTGACTTGCATTTTTCCTTCCCATGTGCATAACTTTACATTTATCAGTGTTAAACCTCATCTGCCACTTATCTGCCCAAGCCTCCAATCTATCCAGATCCCTCTGTAGTAGTATACTGTCCTCATCAGTGTAAATTACTTTACACAGTTTAGTGTCATCTGCGAAAATTGATACTTTACTATGCAAGCCTTCTACAAGATCATTAATAAATATATTGAAGAGAATAGGGCCCAATACTGACCCCTGAGGTACTCCACTAGTGACAGTGACCCAATCTGAGTGTGTACCGTTAATAACCACCCTCTGTTTTCTATCACTCAGCCAGTTACTTACCCACATACAGATGTTTTCTCCCAGTCCGAGCATTCTCATTTTATATACTAACCTTTTATGTGGTACAGTGTCAAATGCTTTGGAGAAGTCCAGATATACGACATCCATTGATTCGCCGCTGTCAAGTCTAGAACTTACCTCCTCATAGAAACTGATTAAATTAGTCTGACATGACCGATCCCTCGCGAAGCCATGCTGATATGGCGTTATTTGCTTATTTCCGTTGAGATGCTCTAATATAGCATTGAGTGTTAGGGTAAACCCATAGCCAATATGAGGAATGATTAGGGAGCATGCCCACAAATCAAAAGAAGATGGTTTATGTAATAAAAGCCCCAATCAGACCTCCAAACGTAAACAGGAGGATGAGATGGGTAATGTGGCATTAGGATAAGGGAGAGCTACTAGCATTATCTAGGAGTCAGTACAATGTGATAGAGGGTCCAGCGTACCTTTGGGCGCCCTGTAATTTGACCAGAGGAACCATTTTTTAAGAAAAACCCCATGTGTGCGTGTTTCCCAAGAGGATAGCTCCTCAAACCTATGAAGTTGGTCCATTTTTTGGATCCATTGTTCCATGGTTGGAACCTGGGTTTGCAGCCAATATTTAGGAAGCAGGAGTCGGGCAGCCGTTAACATCTGAGTGAAAACAAATGACGGTTTTACCTTAGGGATAAAAGGGCCAGTTGTGGAGACGGTGGTATAGAGGTGCCGCAAATCTTGTTGGCAGAGGCGAAGATTTCAGTCCACCACTTATGGATAAGGGGACACGTCCACCAGATATGGAAAAAAGTCCCCTTCTCCCCAAGGCACCTCCAACAAATGTCCGAAGCAGATTCAGCGTATAATGATGTCTTATCAGGCGTATTATACCATCTAGTGAGAATCTTATAGCCGTTTTCCTGAATTCAGACACAGCGGGAGGCCCCATGGGGGAACCAAGGAGTCTGGGGAGGGAGTTGAATGGAACAACGATATTGAGGTCCTTCTCCCAATACCTCACAAAGGAAGGTTTAGCTAGCAAAGGAGGAAGCCGCAATTTGCCATAAATCTGCGATATGAGTTTTTTAGGGGCAGAATGGTGGGAAATTAATGATTCAAACCATACTAGTGGATGTGTCAGATCCCCTATTCTAACATGTTGTTTCAGATAAGCTCTAAGGTATGATATGGAAAAAATATCGCATATGTGGGGGTTTAATATTGTATTTGTGGATTCTGGGTCCATCCACTCGCCAGAAGGAAGAGCTAGTGAGATAATAGAAGTTAGGGAAGACTTAAGTCCTTGGGAAGTCGACTTTCTTAATGAGGAGGGAGCTGTGTCAATTATGTCCTTTACTGTCAGTAAAGGGGAGGGGAAAGGGATGGAGCAGTGTGAAGCTGAAAACCACTTCCAAGCCTCTAATGTGGCTTTGATGATTGGATAGTGACTTAGTTGGCCGGGAAAGACAGATTGAAAACCTAGGAGGAGTGCTCTAGGTGACTTGCTCAGTATGTCCACCTCGGTCTCTACTGCTAGGGAAGGCGAGGTAGGGTGCAACCATGCAACAGCTCGGGAAAGAAGAATGGCCTTGCCATATAATTCAGGATTTAGGAGGCCTAATTTCCCTGCTTGTCTGGGTTTAGTGAGGAGGGAGAACGAAAGTCTCGCTTTCTTTCCACTCCAGATGAAGGATCTGAATTTTTTGATAATTGAGTCATAGTAGTGTTTAGGGACAAAAATAGGTAGGACTTGTTGCAAATAGGTGAGGCGAGGAAGAATTAATGACGCAAGGAGGTTTTTGCGGCCAAACCAGGATAGTGTTGGGTTGGATTGAGACAGATTGTCAATAGCATTAAATAATAAAGTTCTTAAGGGGGTGTAATTGAGTGAGAAAAGGTCGTGGATTTTGGGGCTAATTTTTACTCCTAAATACGTAATTGTAGAAGAGGACCAGTTAAATGGGGAGTCAACCATCAATTGGTTCTTTGTGGATTGAGGGATGCCCAAGCAGAGGACTAAGGATTTGTTGGCGTTGATTTTAAAATCTGAAGCTAAACTATATGTATTAAGATGGATCTGAATACGTGGCAGAGAAACTTTCGGGTTAACCGTCATCATAAGGACATCATCAGCAAATGCAGCAATTTTTTGTTCCCTACCTCCCAAACATAGACCTTCAATCTCCCTGTCCCATTTTATATTAGAGAGAAGTGGTTCTAGTGCTAAGATAAATAAAAGAGGGGAGAGGGGGCAGCCCTGTCGAGTCCCATTACTTATTGGGAATGGAGAGGAAAGATTCCCATTCACCTGTACCAGGGCCGTTGCATGCTCATACATGGCGAAAGTTGCTTGTACAAAGGAACCAGGAAGACCAAATCTCAGCAAAGTTTGTTTTAGAAATTGCCAATTTATCCTATCGAATGCTTTCTCAGCATCCGTACTGAGAAGAAGCAGAGGGGAAGAAATTTTCTTGGCATGACATAGGGTATTAATCGCTCTGGCAGTATTGTCTTTGCCCTCTCTATTGCGAATAAAGCCAACCTTGTCCCCATGCACAAGATCAGGAAGAAGGATAGCTAATCTGTTAGCTAGCATTTTGGCCAGGAGCTTGAGGTCTATGTTTAGGAGGGATATGGGTCTGTAATTAGAGCATTGTTTAGGACCTTTCCCATCCTTTGGTATTAGTGAGATATGTGCCACGGTCATATCTCTTGAAAGTGTGCAACCACGTAAAGTCTGATTACAAACCTCTAAAAGGTGAGGGAGAAGGAGATCCTGGAAAGTTTTATAATATGAAATCGGAAAGCCATCACGGCCGGGGCTCTTTCCTGAGGGCATTTGAAGCATTGCATTCTTGAGTTCCGTTAAAGTGAAAGGGGCCTCTAGTTTTAGCTTCTGGTCAGTGGAGATAGAGGGAATTACAGCTGAATCTAGGAAGGCCCGGATGGCGGATGTACGCCTATCTGAAGTCACAGAGGGGGTAAGATAATAAAGATTATTGTAAAAGGAGCGAAATTGTGCTGCTATATGGTGGACAGAGAAGATTGGGACTCCTTCGGGCGAGGTCAATTGGTGGACATAATTTGTGGATCTCCTCCCCTTAATCCTGTTCATTAAAAATTTGGTGGCCTTATCACCGTGTGCGAAAAACTTATGCTGGGTATTCATATAATACTTGGCAGCTTTAGTTATTAAGAGAGATTTAAGTTTCGCCCTATACTTTGACATAGAAACATAGAAACATAGAATGTGTCGGCAGATAAGAACCATTTGGCCCATCCAGTCTGCCCAATATACTAAATACTATGGATAGCCCCTGGCCCTATCTTATATGAAGGATGGCCTTATGCCTATCCCATGCATGCTTAAACTCCTCCACTGTATTTGCAGCTACCACTTCTGCAGGAAGGCTATTCCATGCATCCACTACTCTCTCAGTAAAGTAATACTTCCTGATATTACTTTTAAACCTTTGCCCCTCTAATTTAAAACTATGGGGGGGCGGAGCTAGCCGCGTCAGGAAATGGCTGCTTGACTCGTGTGCTCCGGTCCACAGCGCTTTTAACAGCATTATACAGCATTCCCATCACCCTAAAACATGGGGAAACCGTCAAAAGACAAGACAAGAGAGTCACAGGGAACCCCTAAGCATAGTAGGGGTCAGTCAGATATGGACAAATTCCTGAGAAAGAAGCTGTCCTCGCCGGCATGCAGACCCAAGATGGCGCCGGAAGCCGCTGCGGCACAAAGCTATACAGAGGACTCAGATGAGGAAGGCTCCTGCACTATGTCGGAGACCCATTGTAGTAGTGACTTGATGCCAATCACTAGGACCTTTCTCAAAGAATCCCTGACTACAGCTTTTGAACCAGTTATGAAAGAACTGTCCGCTATTAAAGCCGACATTAAACAAACTGGACAGCGGGTTGCAGTTTTAGAAGAAACACAGGTGGCGATCGCTAAACATAGTGGAGCCATGCAGTCTAATCTTGAAGAAATGCAAGATCAACTGAACGCTGCCTTCCTACACCTCGAGGACCAAGAAAATAGAAGTCGGAGGAAGAATATCCGTATACGAGGTGTCCCAAAAGAAATTCCAACAGAGGCGATACTCACCACGGTCAGTAACATCTTTTCCTCTATTCTGGGCCCAGACAGAGCTGCTACGGTGATAGTAGAGAGAGCTCACAGAGCCCTCAGACCGAAGCCCCTGGCCGAAGCCCCACCACGGGACATAATATGCGGTCTGCTAAATTACCTAGACACTGCCGCCATCTTAAGCGCAGCCAGGGAGAAAGGTGACATACTCCTGGATAACTCCAAGATACAGATCTTCCAAGATCTGGCTGCCAGCACATTAGCTAAACGGCGAGCTCTAAAGCCACTGACTGACCTATTGAGAGCTAAAAAATACCCGCTAAGATGGCTCTTCCCTTTCGGGTTATACACTTCTATCAACGGAAAGCAAATCATCATTCGTCATCCGTCTGATCTTAATAAGATATGGAACATTCTGAAGATGGAACCTTTGGATATTCCCTCCTGGTTGCCGCTCGCTGGAGGTACAAAGATACCACCATTACCATCAGAGGCAGATTGGCAGATAGTTAGAAAATTCAAATCGCCAGCCGCCAAGAAGCGCCAAACCGAATTAAAAGACACTTGAAGAAGGAGTCCAGTTTTAAAGTTGTCTACATGTTATGTAGTGGGAGTTTGGTATAGCTCCTACTTATTCCCGAATTTATTGTTGGGGACATTCCATTTTATCTCTAAACGTGCATATATGCTTAGATGATTATCCTTTCTGAGCTTAACCTGATATAAGAGCAGTTATAAGAGACACGTTCTGAATTCTCTGTCATGTTTTTTTTTTTTTAGATGTCTGCTTATTAGCACATGTCTATACACTATTATTATTCTCATATGTTGTAGGAATTGCACATACTGCTTCTTCATTGTTCTAGTATTATATATGTACACGATTCCCTAGACAATCCCTGTAATGGAAACTAACGAAGCTCCAATGGGTCTGCAGGGTTTGTCTAGGTAATTTTAAAATGATAGACATATTTTGAACTTACACATACAGAGCTGTAGGATGCAATCGCCCTTTAATTTAGGTGTCTTAATGTGACTTATAACTACACATACTCCACATAACCTTAGTAAAACCTTTACCCTGTAACCACATCCTGTAACTCACTATATGGAAGTAGTGAGGTGTAATCTAAATACATGCAGTGATGGGAATATATGGAGACCTGCTGACTGGGGGGAACGATACGCTTGTTTTGCGTGGTGAAATTGGGATTGGAGTTGCCCTCAGTCGACACGTCTACATTTTAACTGCGCTGTGTGACCTCACACAGGCTTGTGTGAAACACAGTCTCTCCCTCCCCCGTCTTTTAACCTTCTTCCTTTCCCTCCCTTGATACTAATATTCTTATATCTATATTAGTCATTCCACCTTTCCTTCATATCCTTCCATTCTCCATTACCTAATCAGATCCCTAAAAAAAGGGTGATTGGGTACTTCACTTTTAGTGAAAGACTTTAATATACAGTAGTGTTGGTCTGATGGACCGTCAGTTAACATTTTTGTTCAGTTGTTTTGTATTTAAGTTTTTTCTTTGGGTCAAAAACACCTCTCTAGTGGATCAGTTTGGTAATAATCACCTAAATTCTACTTATATGTCAACATTATGGGTTCTATAAAGGTACTATCCTTTAACGTTAAGGGGCTGAATATACCTCAAAAGAGGAGTCAGATCTTCCAGACACTCAAAAAAGAAAATGCAGATATCCTGTTTTTGCAGGAAACCCACTTTAGACATAATCGGGTCCCTAATCTTTTTACTAAAAGATATAAAAAATGGTACCACAGTACACACTCCTCTGCTTCTAGAGGAGCCTCAATAGGCATCGGAAATAATGTCCCATTTAAAGAACAAGCACATTATATAGATCCTAGTGGTCGTTATGTATTTCTAAAGGGAACACTGCATGGAAATAAAATCACGCTAGTTAACATTTATGCCCCTAATGTAAAACAAATTCCGTGGCTCATCAAACTATTACAATCCCTACAGGATTTCAGGGAAGGTTTGTTGATATTAGGAGGGGATTTAAACATAGCTCTAGACCACTCCCTGGATTCTACCTCGGTTGTGCCTAAATTTACGTCTAAACAAATTGGCAAGCTGAAGAGAATGTTAGCTTCCCACCAAATCTCAGATACTTGGAGAATAGTCTACCCAGATAAGAAAGACTACACCTTTCACTCTGCGGTGCACAGAACCTATCAGCGCTTAGACTATTTATTCTTATCCAATCATATATTGGAGAGAATTAAGCAAGCAACGATTGGTGATATATTGGTCTCAGACCATGCCCCGGTCTCTTTGATGGTACAGTTGAAAGGTATTCCACCCAGGGAGTGGTCATGGAGACTAAACGAAACTCTTTTAGAGAACGAACAGGATAGGCTTAAACTAGAGAATAAACTAAATGCTTTCTTCGAGATTAATGCTTCTCCTTCCATGAGCGAAGCTATAGTGTGGGAATCCCACAAAGCTTCCATCAGAGGTGAACTTATAGCCTTAGGAGCCTGGGTACGCAAACAGAGGACTGCAAAAATAGATTCTATAATTGCCCAAATTTCAACTATCGAAAATATTAACAAACTTTCTCCCACCGATGCTAACTTCGTAGATATCACCAAATTAAGAAGCCAGTTAAGAGACCTTTTAAATATAAAATCCGCCAAAAACCTTAGAATAGCCAAATTCAAACAGTATCTTCATGGCAACAGAGGCTCTAAACTCCTCACACAAATGATAAAGGGACAAAGAGAAAAAGCATTTATACCTAGCATAAAAACTGATAAAGGGCTTACCGTCTCCAATACGCCTTCTATAGCCAAAGAATTCGCCAATTTCTACTCACAACTCTACAATTTAAAACAAGATGACCCTTCTCATACAGCCGTGAAAATAGATTCATTCCTTAAGTCAGTTCAGGTGACGAAATTAACTGAAAACGACAGAAATGCATTACTAGCGCCAATAACAATAAGCGAAGTCACAGAAACATTAGCAAGTGTCCAGGGCCAGATGGTCTACCTATTATATATTATAGGAAATTCCAAAAAGCTCTTATCCCGCATTTTACAAACATGTGTAACTCTTTATTAAAAGGGGGTTCACTTCCCTCACAAACTCTTATGGCCCACATTTCAATAATCCCCAAAGAGGGGAAAGACCCGACTAAATGTAGTAGCTATAGGCCAATTTCCCTTCTTAACTTGGATGTTAAGCTTTGGGCTAAGCTGCTGAGCCGTCGTGTCGCGGGGCTCCTCCCCAAATTAATAAATGAGGAACAAGTTGGCTTTGTCAAAGGCAGAGAGGGTAAGCATAATGTTAGCATAGCTCTGCATGCTATTTATTATGCAAAAAAACATAATATCCCCCTAGTGCTTCTTGGAACGGACGCAGAAAAAGCCTTTTGACAGAGTCAACTGGGCTTTCATGGAGGGAGCTCTGCGGCACTTTGGTTTCCCACCTGAACTCATAGACGCAATTTTCTCATTGTACCGTGGCCCTTCAGCTAGAGTTTTGGTTAATGGTGTTCTGTCTCCCCCATTTAATATTTTGAATGGGACGAGACAAGGTTGTCCCTTATCCCCGACCTTATTTATATTAACCCTAGAATTACTTTTACAGAAGATCAGATCTTCTGAGGTTGTCAAAGGTTTGCACGTCAGAGGGAGGACCCACTCTTTGGCAGCTTTTGCTGACGATTTGTTATTGTTTATAACTAACCCCAAGGAAGCTATCCCGGAAATACTGAAGATCTTAACGGATTATGGGGATATCTCAAACTTTAAGGTCAACTATGATAAATCAGAGATTCTAAACATTTCGGGCAACACTCAACATATGGATGAGATTAAGTCACATACTTCCTTTCAGTGGCCAAAGGAGGCTATTAAACACCTAGGCATTATGTTACCAGCAAATCCCAAAAACCTCTTTAGGCTTAACTATGTCCCACTTTTTTCTAAAGTTAAAACCTTCTTAAATTCAGTCAAACTCCCTTATCTGTCCTGGATTGGCAGGAAAAATCTATTAGCCACTTATGTACTTCCCCAAATATTGTACACTTTAAAATGCCTCCCTATCCCGCTATCAAATAAATTTCTCTCAGACCTTCGTAGCCTTTTCACCACATTCCTTTGGCAGAACAAAAGATCGCGTCTGGCTTACCACCTTATCATAAGGAAAAGAGCAAATGGAGGTTTATCACTACCTGATGTTAAGACCTATCTACATGCCATTCAGCTGGAAAGGTGGATGGACCTAAATAGATTTAATAACAATGCTTTATATGCTGACTTAGAAAAAGCCTTGCTGGGAGAAGAAAACATACACCTCCTATGGGTCAAGGCCCATTCACTTAGCAAAAGCAAGATACTGAGTGACATCACTCGTTGTATGATACAATACTGTGGAAGATCAGATGACTTAAATCTCTCGGCTAATTTATTATCCCCCTTAGCCCCCTTATCGGCTCTACCAACTTTTCTTAAGCCCAAAATTGGTGGGAATTATAAAGCTTGGAATAGCCTTTCCAGCATTAAAATCTCTGAACTAAATAAAGCCACAGACATATCTGAATTCATTCAGAATACCTTAAGGCGTATCCCTAGACACATTAGGTCAGATCTTGTTGACATGGACATCACTCTCACATGTAGGAAATTTAAGAAACTCCATGTAACTCCTACTGACCCAACCTGGATAGAAAATTTTACCTTGATTGCATCTCCCCAAACCAAGATACTATCTCGATTATATTCTAAATTAATGTTAGATACCTCTCATACCCGACCTTACTTTCTCCGTTTGTGGGAAAAAGAGCTTGAAATATCCCTGTCTGATGAGGAAGTTAATTTTATTCTTAGACATTCACATGGGTTTTCCAAATGTGTCCGTTTACAAGAAAACTCATACAAGATTATTTCAAGGTGGTATAGAACTCCTAGCTTTCTCCATTGCATAAGACTTATACCCACAGATGAATGCTGGAGGTGTATGGCGGGTTCAGGAACCATGTCCCACATTTGGTGGTTTTGTGATAAAATTAAAGTCTTTTGGAAGAATGTTGAAGACACAATTAAGAAAATTTGTAAAAGACCCTTCTCTCTTACACCAGAGCTAGTTTTGCTTTGGAAACCGCAGAAGGATTTTAGACCTAAAACTAACTGCTTAACTACACATCTACTTGCAGCTGCAAAATATATTATACCAACCAAATGGAGGGATGTGGAACCCCCCACATGGAAGGAATGGGTGGACAAAGTCCACCAAATCTGTTTAATGGAGGAATTGGTGGGTTGGGACAGGGGATGCAGGAAATCCTTTTTATCAACATGGCAACCTTGGTTAGATTTTTATAAAGAAGAAACAAATATCTAAGGGGTATCAATTTATAATTTACAATGACTCACAGACAAGATTTCACTCCATAAACTTGTGGCTTTGTTCTCTCATTGTTACTCTCCTCCATACTCATCTCTTTAACTCTACCCATACACTTATATCAGACCAGGATTTGATGTGATATGCCAATTTTCTGACTCAATACAGATCAACCCTTGTTAGTCAAACAATATTTACCCGTTAATGCTCCTCTAATATATCCTTTCAGAGGATTACAGATGTATTAATGATCCATAAATAGGAAGGTCGCAGTAGCTATATATTGACCCTTGTTCTTATTATTGGTTTGTTCTACTTTTCTTTAACCTAAGATATCTGTTGTGCTCCATTTCATGAAACATGTTCCTTTTGGTTTTGCTCTAAGTAAATACCGCAGTAAAGTGAGATTCTGCTCTCAATACCTCAGATTTTACGCATTAGCACCGAAACTAGACCTAATTTCTATGTATTAAGTTGGTCTTATTTCCCATTCTCAGGTATAGACTTTAAGTCGACACTTGTGCCTTAATATGTGTAGACGTTATTGCTTTGCTGGTTTGTAACGTATAAATATGACTAGAAGGATATATGTCATGATTATGCCAAGTATCATTGTTACTTTTACTATGAAAACTTTTGAAAATAAAGAATATACAAAAAAAAAATAATAATAATTTAAAACTATGTCCTCTTGTAGCAGTTTTTCTTCTTTTAAATATTCTCTCCTCTTTTACCTTGTTGATTCCCTTTATGTATTTAAAAGTTTCTATCATATCCCCTCTGTCTCGTCTTTCTTCCAAGCTATACATGTTAATTGACAGTTCATTAAGATGAGAATCAGAGGGGTCTTTTTGTGACAAGATTCAAGATTTTGTATTTTATTAAGTATTTCATCCACGGCTTTCTCCTTTAGTCTTTTTTGGTGGGACCAAATGCTAATAAAATGACCCCTGATGACAGGCTTATGGGCATCCCAAAGAGTGTTAATGGAAATGTCTGAACACTTATTTATGGAAAAGTATTCTGATATATATTTAGAGATTGAGTCTACTGAATCCTGGTTACCTAGGAGAGTCTCATTTAGTCGCCAATTGAAGCACGAGGGATTTTCAGTGGGGGCTAAGAATTGAATAAAAATAGGAGAGTGATCTGATATGTGTATAGAACCTATCGAAGCTTCACTGCACAGATGTAAGTGCTCCTTAGAAATAAACAAATAGTCAAGACGGTGATAAGTGCCATGCATTGGAGAGTAAAATGTATAATCCAATGTATTGGGGTGGTGAGAACGCCAAACATCTATCAGGTGAAGGTTCCATAGGTTATTCCAAATAGCTTTAAGGGATTTGCCGGATTAGGTCGATTTGCGTGAAGATATATCTAATTGCGGAAATAGGGCAACATTCAAATCTCCTCCCATTATCACTATTCCTTCTTTGAAAGAGTTAATAATAGGGACAATAGAAGCGAGCCACTGGGATTGATTTGAGTTAGGAGCGTATATATTTATAAAGGTATATGTTTGCTGGCCTATAGTGCCTTTAATTAAAATATATCTTCCGTCCGGGTCTAACACTTGGTTGATATGTTTAAAGGGAATCTTCCTTTGGAATCCTATACTAACCCCACTTGATGCTGAGGAATTACCTCCACAATGGTACCAATTAGAGTAATAAGAAAACTGCATATTAGGGTACTGATTGAAACGGTAATGTGTCTCCTGGAGGAACACCACTTCAGTTTTAGCCTTTCTTAAAATGGTAAAGATTTGACTCCTTTTGGAAGGGGAGTGGAAGCCTTTAACATTGTAAGAAGCTATGCGTAAATCAGCCATTTAATAAGGCGTGGGTGTATTTACCTTTTTGCCGGTGGTATATCCTCCAGGAGAGTGTAAAAGTTTCATTGGTCTCTGCTTTTTGGTGAGAAATCAGGACCATGTTGTAGCAAAATTTGCGTAGTGCTAGAGAAAATAACAAGCACCTTGGTAGAAAGGTAGGGTAAGAAAATAGAATAAAACATATTAAAACAACAAAAGAAAGAACAAGCATAATTATATATGCGTAATATGCATTATACATAATATACAAGTGAGGGGTAATTGGTCAAGTGACCGAGGAGGAGGTCGTATAACACCCTAGATAGGGCTATAGAATGAGAGGCAGGAAAGGGTCAAATCTTATGATAAGCAGATTTGGAACAAACGTATGGATATATTCATTATAAGTCCACATAAGCGGGCAGAGATAGGCACATAATACTTAAGCAGTAGATATGGGCTATGTGGATCAGAACAAAGGGAGGTATGAGGACCTGCTATTGATCTTGCGAAAGGCTTCTAGGCGTAAGTTGGTGGCCTCTTCTCTTGGAGCGTGAGGACTTTGTGGTTCGTAGCACTTCAAAGGGAGCCACTCTAGGAAGGTCTGGCAGGTCACCTAGATCCTGGAAAAGTTACCAATTTTCAATAGGCAACTGAGAGACATTTAGTAGATCAAAGGTGGGAGCTAGGTCTGAGAATGATGAAATGTTGATCCTTTTTCCTGCAAATGTGAATGCTAGGCCAAAGGGATAGGACCAGCGGTACAGAACCTTATTGGACCGGAGCCAGTCGGTCAAAGGTTTGAGCGCTCTGCGCTTTTTCAAAGTAGAAGGAGCTAAGTCCTGGTAAATTTCCAGCCTGGAGTCTTCATAGGCTAAGTCAGGATGGTTGCGTGCAGCCTCTAAGATGGCTGCTTTGACCGGAAAGTTCCGAAACTTACAGATGATATCTCTGGGTGGCTCGGTCGGCTTTGGTTTAGGACGCAGGGCCCTATGAGAGCGTTCAATGATGACATCTTGTAAGAAATCGGGGCCCAGCAATGAACTGCATATGGTAAGTATGGTTGCTGAGATGTCGCCAGGCAGAACTGACTCTGGGATCCCTCTGAACCTTAAATTATTTCGGCGCCCCCTGTTTTCCTGATCCTCAAGAGCGCTATGCAGCTCATTCAGGTGGGCAGTACATCGGCGGAGGGAAGCTGACACTGCCGATTGATGATTTAGGGAAGCGATTTGATGGGATTCCAGGGTTTCTACCCTATCCCCGATTTGCCTCACCTCTTGCCTGCATGCCGAAAGTTCTGTCAGAATCGGCTCCATCACCCTGCTGAGAGCCCGGTCAAGGTATTTTCTAGTAAGCGGTAATTCGGAGCCAGCCTGAATATCTTCAGAATCGCTTTCTCCCTCCGAACGTGCAGGAGCACGCTTTGGGGCTTTAGGCTGCGAGGCGGGCGCCATTTTAAGTTCCCTGGATGCGATCGTCGCGGCCGCTTTCTTAAGAAATTTCTCCATATCTCCGCCGGAGATCTGGCTTTTGGGGGTAGCCAGGTGTTCTCCTTGCTTGGGTTTCCCAATTTTTACCATTTTTGCCTGTTTGTGCTGAAGATTGCTGGTGTTAGGGACAAACCTCCTAGCAGAGCAGCAGACTATGCGTCCATCTCTGTCTGGCGCAAACTCCGCCCCCCGGCATATGTACTTTTTATTGGCACTCTTTATTATTCTGTTTCCATATCTGTATTCCATGTATTTCAAAACAGTAAAAAAAAGTATTTGCATGGTTAATTTCTGCATTTTTTAAGGTGTTCCCTATGTGTTCACATGACGACCTTATTATGTGGGACAGCATGATACCTTATTTTAATGTTTTTATTATGTTTTATTACAATAACAAAAATTAAAACTTTTTTTTTTAAGAAATGCTTTGTGTAACAATATTCTGACTGTGTCAACTCGTGAACCCACCCCATATCTCTCTGCATGTGGACGACATACAGTCACATCATTTCATGCAAAGGGGTTAAATTTAAAAAGCAAATTGTATTACTAGATCACTTGTGGAAGAGGGCAGAGTTGGCACAAAATCTATACTTGTTTTATGCTAGTCTACATTACAGACATTTATCATGAGCCATGAGACATTTTTTTTTTTAATATGTCACAACCTCATAGATATAGCACCAGAATATGTCCTTTTGTCGTTATTAGAGATGAGCAAATCTTTAAAAATGCTTTTCTGCTAAATGTGAATCACTCTGATTTCTTGCTAGTCTTGAACCTGGTGATTCTAACATCTCCTGTCAGTAATGGTAAATGTCCAGAAAGCGCTTTCCTTAGAACTTAAATGCTATGTACACCTTTGGGGACATTTTTTTATTATTATTATTATTGGATTGTACTTATTTGAGCTAAAAATCTTTTTTTATCAATTCGTCTTTATTTTAAAATATTAAATCTTTTTTGTGTACATAGCTGAGATGCTCTAGTGGCAGCCTCTGGATTTTCTCTCTTTTCTGTCAGTTGAGGAGCAGACAGACTCCTTATCTCTGCTCTCTGATGTTATAAGCACTCATTAAAGCTCAATCCGTATCTCACTGATAAGAATGGATAGGCCTCCAAAAGCGTTTAGCTTGGGGGACACATGGGGGCACATAAACTTTTAGGGTAGAGCATTTGGTTTTTTAGGGTTTGTATGTTCTCCCCCCCCCCCCACTCTTTGTCTGTTTTATAAATGACAGGTAAAATTACCTCAGGAGAATTACCTGAGAGAAGATGAACAGGTTAATCCGGTTTGAAGCAGAATATGCTGGGTAGTGGAGGTATCTGCTGATTGGTAGCCATCCGTTGCTGGGGAATAAATCCAAGCTGTTGATTTGTTGAAGCAGGTTGCAGCGGGAAACTGACCCCCTTATATGGCACCACTTGGCTGAGCTGGGGTGCCAGTCTGAAGAGGACCTGATCTGCGCTGGACCTGCATCTGACCTGCGACATGGAAGAGCTCCTGCATCAGCTGATCGGAGGCCGCCAGCGGGGAAGAATGGCCGAAGAGCTGCCTGGATCAAGAACCGCTGAGAAAGGAAGAGCTGGAGGAAGAGGACCCTGGAGCGCCGGACGGGATGGCGGAGGATGCGGCTGCCTGTCAGCGGATGGGGGAGGAGTTGTCGGCGTTTCCTTGAAAAATAGCTAGGAAGTCAAGGAGTGCCTATACTCATCCTCCTAAGGCAGGGCACTGACACAGCAGAGCGGGGATCCCATCCCCAGCATCAGGAAGAAAGAAGATGCAGCATCGGTACTCCAGGTGGGAGGACTTAAGAATACAGAGCAGCAAGCCCTGTGGAGCGCAGGGTGAAGACGTCACAAGGAAGCGGCGGCCAAGGGGCGCAGCTGTGGAGCATTGCGTTCCACATACAGTAGAGGCAATCCAGGAAGCGAACAGCGTGGGCCTTTCATGCAGCCAAGCAGTGGTGGGGCAGCTTGTTGAGGGGCTCCCCCTTGGTGGGGTAGAGCCACCTACAAGAAAAAAAAAGGGGATACAAAACATCCTGAATGATATGATACTAAATATGCGGATGTACATGGCTACATTTATAAAGTCACAGAGAATAATGCACTATAGTAATAGATGCAAACATAACATATGGACTAAGCCCTCACTCTATTAATAAAATCTGATACACTAGCCAATACATTTTGATCAAAATACATCTGTGCCCACCCACCCAGCGTCAAGGTGGTCTCAGTTCAGTTAGGTCCTACGCTAAACCTACCTATGCCATTATGCATCTATGTTCAGGAGCGCAGACTCTGCACATATAGTGTGTTGCTCCTAGTTACCTCTATGTGCATCAGCAACCACTGAGAGGAGGAACACACACACCTATATGTACCACCCTAATCAAGGTCGCCTTTAGATAGGTGGGGCAAAAGTGCATTCATGTGCACTTTTGCCCCACTTATCTAAGAGGCGACCTTGAGTAGGGTGGTACAGTGCCTTGCAAAAGTATTCACCCTCTTGACTTTTTCGTGTTTTGGTGCCTCACAATCTGGAATTAACATGGATTGTTTGAGGATTTGCATCATTTAATTTACAGAACAAGCCCACAACTTTAACCCCTTAAGGACTCGGCCCTATTTCACCTTACAGACTTTTTTGCAAATCTGACCAGTGTCACTTTAAGTGCTGCTAACTTTAAAACGCTTTGACTTATCCACGCCATTCAGATTTTTTTTTTTTTCCGTCACATATTGTACTTCATGACACTGGTAAAATGAAGTAAAAAATTTAATTGTAAAAAAAATACCAAATTTACCAAAATGTTTTAAAAAATTGCAAATTTCCAAGTTTCAATTTCTCTACTTCTATAATACATAGTAATACCTCCAAAAATAGTTATTACTTTACATTCCCCATATGTCTACTTCATATTTCTATCATTTTGGGAATGATATTTTATTTTTTGGGGATCTTACAAGGCTTAGAAGTTTAAAAGCAAATCTTGAAATTTTTCAGAAATTTTCAAAAACCCAATTTTTAGGGACCAGTTCAGGTCTGAAGTCACTTTGCAAGGCTTACATAATAGAAACCACCCAAAAATTACTCCATTCTATAAACTACACCCCTCAAGGTATTCAAAACTGATTTTACAAACTTTGTTAACCCTTTAGGTGTTCCACAAGAATTAATGGAATATAGAGATACAATTTAAAAATGTCACTTTTTTGGCAGATTTTACATTTTAATAATTTTTTTCCAGTTACAAAGCAAGGGTTAACAGCCAAACCAAACTCAATATTTATGGCCCTGATTCTGTAGTTTACAGAAACACCCCATAGGTGGTCTTAAACTATTGTACGGGCACACAGCAGGGCGCAGAAGGAAAGGAATGCCATACGGTTTTTGGAAGGCAGATTTTGCTAGACTGTTTTTTATGACACCATGTCCCATTTGAAGCCCCCCTGATGCACCCCTAGAGTAGAAACTCCATAAAAGTGACCCAATCTAAGAAACTACACCCCTCAAGGTATTCAAAAATGATTTTACAAACGTCGTTAACCTTTTAGGTGTTCCACAAGAATTTATGGAAAATAGAGATACAATTAAAAAATTTCACTTTTTTGGCATATTTTTCTATTTTAATATTTTTTTTTCCAGTTACAAAGCAAGGGTTAACAGCCAAACCAAACTCAATATTTATGGCCCTGATGCTGTAGTTTACAGAAATACCCCATATGTGGTCATAAACAGCTGTACGGGCACACGGCAGGGCGCAGAAGGAAAGGAATGCCATACGGTTTTTGGAAGGCAGATTTTGCTGGACTGTTTTTTTTTTACACCATGTCCCATTTGAAGCCCCCCTGATGCACCCCTAGAGTAGAAACTCCAAAAAAAGTGGCCCCATTTTAGAAACTATGAGATAGGGTGGCAGTATTGTTGGTACTAGTTTAGGGTACATATGATTTTTGGTTGCTCTATATTACACTTTTTTGTGAGGCAAGATAACAAGAAATAGCTGTTTTGTCACCGTTTTTATTTTTTGTTATTTACAACATTCATCTGACAGGTTATATCATGTGATATTTTTATAGACCAGGTTGTCACGGATGCGGCGATACCTAATATGTATACTTTTTTTTATTTATGTAAGTTTTACACAATGATTTCTTTTTTGAAGCAAAAAAAATCATGTTTTAGTGTTTCCATAGTCTGAGAGCCATAATTTTTTCGGTTTTTGAGCAATTACCTTGGGTAGGGTAGTATTTTTGCGGGATGAGATGACGGTTTTATTGATCGCTTGCTATTACACTTTTTCTGATGTAAGGTGACAAAAAATTGTTTATTTAGCACAGTTTTTATTTTTTATTTTTTACGGTGTTCATCTGAAGGGTTATGTTATGTGATATGTTTATAGACCCGGTCGATACGGACGCGGCGATACCTAATATGTATACTTTTTTTATTTATGTAAGTTTTACACAATAACAGCTTATTTAAACAAAAAAAATGATGTTTTAGTGTCTCCATATTCTGAGCCATAGTTTTTTTTATTTTTTGGCCGATTGTCTCAGGTAGGGGCTCATTTTTTGCTGGATGAGGTGACGGTTAGATTGGTACTATTTTGGTGGGCAAACGCCTTTTTGATCGCTTGCTGTTGTACTTTTTGTGATGTAAGGTGACAAAAAAATTGTTTATTTAGCAGTTTTTATTTTTTTACGTTGTTCATCTGAGGGGTTAGGTCATGTGATATGTTTATAGAACCGGTCAATACGGACGCGGTGATACCTAATATGTATACTTTTTTTTATTTATGTAAGTTTTACACAATGATTTCATTTTTTAAGCAAAAAAATCATGTTTTAGTGTTTCCATAGTCTGAGTGTCACGGATGTAGTAGGAGGAAACACCAAAAGACAACAAGACGGAAGGGAAAAGACACTAGGCCTCACCGCTAGGGAAGGAAAAGGGTCACCACCTATGAAACCCTGCTCCTGGCCCTAACTCCTATCCGTATGGGCACCTCTCGATGGTAGAGATGCCCATACACAGGAACCTAGAAAACCCTGGTGGCCCTCAGATGCCCTAGACTTATGACAGGGCAGAGAAAACCCGCTCCTTCCCTGGTGAAGGAACCAGCGTCTCACTGAGGCCTAGTAAACAACAGAGGGGGGGAGGAATACAAAACACAACAAGCGGAACACTTAACTTCTAAGGATGATGGATGATGGATGATCAGGACTTCAACTAGAACCACACTCCAGCTCTTCCAATACAAAATGAAGGTATCCAGAGCAAGGAGTGATGGGTGGAGTCCAACTAAATAGGGGAAGGTAAAGGTCACATCATCCACACCTGAACAGGAGGTGTGGACATACAAGCAACACACAGACAAAGTGAAACCAAAAGATGCTGTCAGATCACTAATGAGAAGATAATCTTTCAGATCTTCTCAAACCTGTCACTGGTGTGACAGTACCCCCCTTCTACGGGTGACCTCCAGGCACCCAAGAACAACCTTATCAGGATGAGCTCTGTGGAATGCTCTCACCAGACGACTAGCATTAACATCGGTCGCTGGAACCCACATCCTCTCCTCTGGTCCGTACCCTCTCCAATGAACGAGATACTGGAGGGATCTCCGGAGAACTCGGGAGTCCACAATCCTGCTGATCTGAAATTCCAAATTGCCGTCCACCATGACAGGAGCGGGAGGCAAGGAGGACGACTCAACAGGTTCAACACATTTCTTTAACAACGATTTATGAAATACGTTATGGATTTTTAAGTTCAAGACGGAAGGCTACAGGGTTAACAATGGCAGTGATCTTATATGGACCAATAAATCTTGGTCCCAACTTCCAAGAAGGTACCTTAAGTTTAATGTTTCTTGTAGACAGCCACACAGAATCACCCATTCTCAGGTCCGGACCACTCATACGTCTCCTGTCAGCCGCACGCTTATACCTGTTGCCCATCTTTTCCAGGTCGGTAAGTGACGATGAAGTTAAATCTGGTGATTTTCACAGTTTTGGACTCTAGTGCCACCTCGGCTGACAGGAGAAAACGGGTACTACCAGTAAAAGACAAAAGTAGGTTTTCTTGCTGCCCACCCACACTTCCAATATTAATTTGGGGATTAAACTTTTTTTTTCTTTGGTTTACACCTTGATGCTGCAAGTACGGACAAATATTCACAAAATGTCATTTCTTGCCACAACAAAAGCAGACTCCTTTCACATGACCCAAGCTTTTGCCAGTAGTTGCAGGAGTAGCTCTTCCTAACTGCATAGGCTCATCACAAGGCACAACCACCCGAGTCTCTCCACCATAAGTGTCAAAGGAAAGCAGTACCCTTATTGGACAGTACGTTCTGAAGGTGAGGACCCCTAGATCTCTCCCTCAGGCGTCTATCAAGACGTACAGCAAGGGACATAGCTGCTTCCAATGACTCAGGATTTTCATGAAAAGCCAATGTGTCCTGCAGTCTCTCAGAGAGACCCTGGCAGAATTGGCTACGGAGAGCAGAATCGTTCCAATCGTTCCACTCTGTGGCCTGAGAGATCCGATCCGGGTCATCATAGATTAGCCCCAAGACTCTAAAGAATTCATCTACTGACCGGAGGGACGGTGATCCGGTCGGCAGAGAAAAAGCCCAAGATTGTGCGTCCTCTTTAAGTAATGAAATAATCATACCCACATGTTGACACTCATCACCAGAAGAGTATGGACGAAGCCTAAAGTATAATTTACATGACTCCCTGAACCGGATGAAATTGTCACTACCCCCGGAAAACCTGTCCGGGAGAGCTACCTTCAGTTCAGGGCAGGCCTGGGACCCACCACCGGAACCAGCAGCCTGTGGGCTCTGAATTTGCTAAATCATCGCATGGAGGTCTGCTACCTCCAATCAAAATCGGCTAAAATAAACACATTATCCCTCACTTGGGGACTGATAGACAAACAGAAGACATACACAGACAAAATAGAGCCATCACAAGGACCAGGTCAAGGAGGGCCAATGTGGTAATATGGCAGGGCCAGACACAGATGGGTCACTAAATGTATCCCTGTGATGTCCCTGTGTTTTTCTTAGCCCGGAGATGAACCCTGATGGTGGGAACACTCCGTCCCCGTACCTAACCTAATTGTCCTTGAAAAGCCCTAATCTCAAAGAAAGACCCATATGGATGTCCGGGTCCTGAGATATCTACTATACAAACAAATATAGTGTCCTATCAGACAATCCAGGAAGATATCTGGATATTTAGAGACAGAGTCACAACTTATACAGATAGCTACAAAATGGCGCTCTGAAACCGGGTCTTGACGCGTTTCCCCTCAACAATATGGTTCATCAGGAGACCAATGACATTGTGATAAATTATGATAAACACACAGTGTATAGATGAATAAGTTGCCTTAACGATAAAACGACAACAATGGTTTTTCAATCAAATGACCGCATCAGGAAATGATCCATACTCACAGTCAGACCAACAAAAACAAAGAAAAACCAAAATAACTGGAGCACCGCCATGCGGCACCGAACTGTCTGAATTAAAGCAAAAAGGCTAACATCACAAAGAAGGACCATTGATAGTGATAGAGTACTTATCCCTTCTAGTAGATTTTCAGCAGGCAGTAGACAGCAGCATGGGGTGCTCCACGGGGCAAAAACGATGTGGCTCATTTGATTGAAAAAACATTGTTGCCGTTTTATCGTTAAGGCAACTTATTCATCTATACACTGTGTGTTTATCATAATTTATCACAATGTCATTGGTCTCCTGATGACACAACAGGAATAGGTGTATAGACAGGAGAAATGACTGAAAGTGATGTACCACCGGACTGGAACTGATGACCCACCACTTTTTGAGTCTAAGCTCCCACATAAACAAACTTTCAATAATTTTTAAACAATAAAACATTACTATAACCTGCTTAAACTAAATAGGAATTGGCCCTATGACTGTCTGGGAAACACCCAGAAGAGGGGCGTGAGCAGCCCGTACCAGGGCTTTTGGGGGGGGGGGGTGGTTTTTGCTTTGATATGAGTGACAGAGAGTTGGGATTAAACCGGAGTGTCTTTGATATTGATGTCTATGTGTATATATACGTAGCCCGGTATCAAGGGATATACTGCATAAATGTACCTGTCGTATGTGCCTACTCTCTGTGACCAGATACCTTTTTATATTGCTTTGGCTCAAGAAAATTAATAAAGATATTTATATATAAATAAAAAAAAAATATATAATTATTTTTTTATCTGCGAGGTATTTGTAAAGTGAGTAACACCCTGTAACGGTATGAGTGGAGGCCTAGCCACTAGCCAGTGGCCACAATACAGTCTGTGTGGGCCTGACACACACTGGTTTGCAACTGTGATTATATCACAGAAAAAGATTAAATATAATTTTTTTTTATCTGCGAGGTATTTGTGAGTGAGTGACACCCTGTAACGGTATGAGTGGAGGCCTAGCCACTAGCCAGTGGCCACAATACAGTCTGTGTGGGCCTGACACACACTGGCTTGCAACTGTAATTAGATCACAGAAAAATATTAAATATAATTTTTTTTATCTGCAAGGTATTTGAGTGAGTGACACCCTGTAACGGTATAAGTGGAGGCCTAGCCACTAGCCAGTGGCCACAATACAGTCTGTGTGGGCCTGACACACACGGGCTTGTAACTGTGATTAGATCACAGAAAAATATTAAATAGAATTTTTTTTATCTGCAAGGTATTTGAGTGAGTGACACCCTGTAACGGTATGAGTGGAGGCCTAGCCACTAGCCAGTGGCCACAATACAGTCTGTGTGGGCCTGACACACACTGGCTTGCAACTGTGATTATATCACAGAAAAAGATTAAATATATATTTTTTTTATCTGCGAGGTATTTTCTGTCACACCCTGTATGAATGGTGTGCACACAGTACTGTCTGTGACTGAGCCTGCAGCCTCTCACACACGGGCAGGCAACTGCAATATATATATATATATATATATATAAATAAAAAAAAAGCAGACTGATTGATGTACCAGCCCTGAAAAGGGCTTTTTGGGGTGCTGTCAGGACGCTGTCCTTACAGCAGAGGAGTCTATGGACACAGAACACTGCCCTAGCTAACGCTTCCCCTATTGAATCAGCAGCAGCAGCACTGTCCCTCCTTTCACTAAGAATGCAGCTTCCAAATGAATCTAAAATGGATGCTGTCCAGGAGGTGGGAGGGTCTGGGAGGGAGGGTCTGCTGCTGATTGGCTGGAATGTGTCTGCTGACTGTGAGGTACATGGTCAAAGTTTACTCAATGATGATGTATAGGGGGCGGACCGAACATCGCATATGTTGGCTGGGAACTATTCGCCGGCGAACTATTCGGGACATCTCTATTCTGCAGCAGGACAACAGCCACCAACATACAGCCAATGTAATTAAGGCTACTTTCACACTAGCCGCAGGACGGATCCGACAGGCTGTTCACGCTGTCGGATCCGTCCTGCCGCTATTTTGCCATGCCGTTGGACTGTCGCTCTGTCCCCATTGACTATAATGGGGACGGGGGGCGGAGCTCCGGCGCAGCACAGCAGTGCACGCTGATGCTGATTAAAAGGCAAAATATGTATTTGATTTATCTTTTGTTCTTTCACTTTGCATTCCAACTTTTTCCCACACCTGCTTAAAATGTTTTATGTGCTCAATAAGGGGTGGGACTGATCAGAAAGGGTGTGGCTTCATAGGAAAGGGGCATAACCTAAGATGCTCCATTTGGCACCAAGCTTGCACCACAATTCTGCCATGAAAACTAAAAGTAAGCTAATTTACAATTAGTAAAGAGAAAAAAGAGTCTAACCCTCCATCAAATTTATAATTTAGTCTGAGCCACTGTAATAAATTTGGTGCAGGTCTATGTCAATGGTTAAAGGGAGGTAAAGAAAGACCGGCACTCACTTGAACTTGAAAAGAAGAAGTCTTTATTGTCACATATAATTCGTGACTAGTGTTGAGCGAACAGTTCGAGCATAGTTCGGGTCCGTACCGAATTTTGGGGTGTTCGTGACACGGACCCGAACCCGAACTTTTTCGTAAAAGTTCGGGTTCGGGTTCGTCGTTCGGCATGTATTTTGGCGCATTTTGAAAGGCTGCAAAGCAGCCAATCAACATGCATCATACTACTTGCCCTAAGATGCCATCGCAGCCATGCCTACTATTGGCAAGGCTGTGATTGGCCAAGTGCAGCATGTGACTCAGCCTCTTTATAAGCTTGTGCGCACGTCGGGACGTGCTCACTCCCGATGTGAATAGAACAGGGATAGACGCAGCTGATGCTAGGGCGAGAATAGGCAGGGATAATTGAATAACTGGAAGCAAATTTCTCTCCTCCACCTGTGATTCATCTAAACAACTGCAGCTGAGCTGCTTTTTTGATAGGGATTGGCTATTTTTAGAGTGGCCAGAGTGATTTTTCCATCCACATGTACCCGGGCTGACCGCCGGCCGCCATTTTGCGACTTGTAGTGCTGCAGCAGAAGCTGCCACAGTGTGCATTCCAAAGCTCCAAACAAGTCAGACATCTACACCTGGGATTCAGACCAATAGCGATTTAGCAGCACAGTCCAAGGCTATTTTTTTTAAAGGTTGTGCAGACCATTTTGTGGCACATGTTACTGGGCTGAAAGGCGGCGGCCATCTTGGGACTAGTGCTGCAGCACAATCTCTCCCAATGTCCATTAATCACTTGTAATAGTGGTCTGTGCCATAGAAATCCTACATCAGGGACTTGGGTGTGCTTGTGTCACCCCTACTAATACCAGTCCACCTGTAATCCATACAGTGAAAAGCCATAAAGTATTCCAGTGAGGGAATTTTTTTTTTATTTAAAAAAGGCCAAGTTAGTTTATCTGGCGTTCAATATACTAGATACAGTTAGGCCTGCGTTTCATACATCTGGAATTAGCAAACTAATGTGCTGGGGTTGGGAAAACATATATGTACCCATACTAGAATCTGTCAAAGAAAGCGGTACTCACATACACCCTGTACAGAATTATTAGGCAAATGAGTATTTTGACCACATCATCCACTTTATGTATGTTGTCTTACTCCAAGCTGTATAGGCTCGAAAGCCTACTACCAATTAAGCATATTAGGTGATGTGCATCTCTGTAATGAGAAGGGGTGTGGTCTAATGACATCAACACCCTATATCAGGTGTGCATAATTATTAGGCAACTTCCTTTCCTTTGGCAAAATGGGTCAAAAGAAGGACTTGACAGGCTCAGAAAAGTCATAAATAGTGAGATATCTTGCAGAGGGATGCAGCACTCTTAAAATTGCAAAGCTTCTGAAGCGTGATCATCGAACAATCAAGCGTTTCATTCAAAATAGTCAACAGGGTCGCAAGAAGCGTGTGGAAAAACCAAGGCGCAAAATAACTGCCCATGAACTGAGAAAAGTCAAGCGTGCAGCTGCCAAGATGCCACTTGCCACCAGTTTGGCCATATTTCAGAGCTGCAACATCACTGGAGTGCCCAAAAGCACAAGGTGTGCAATACTCAGAGACATGGCCAAGGTAAGAAAGGCTGAAAGACGACCACCACTGAACAAGACACACAAGCTGAAACGTCAAGACTGGGCCAAGAAATATCTCAAGACTGATTTTTCTAAGGTTTTATGGACTGATGAAATGAGAGTGAGTCTTGATGGGCCAGATGGATGGGCCCGTGGCTGGATTGGTAAAGGGCAGAGAGCTCCAGTCCGACTCAGACGCCAGCAAGGTGCAGGTGGAGTACTGGTTTGGGCTGGTATCATCAAAGATGAGCTTGTGGGGCCTTTTCGGGTTGAGGATGGAGTCAAGCTCCACTCCCAGTCCTACTGCCAGTTTCTGGAAGACACCTTCTTCAAGCAGTGGTACAGGAAGAAGTCTGCATCCTTCAAGAAAAACATGATTTTCATGCAGGACAATGCTCCATCACACGCGTCCAAGTACTCCACAGCGTGGCTGGCAAGAAAGGGTATAAAAGAAGAAAATCTAATGACATGGCCTCCTTGTTCACCTGATCTGAACCCCATTGAGAACCTGTGGTCCATCATCAAATGTGAGATTTACAAGGAGGGAAAACAGTACACCTCTCTGAACAGTGTCTGGGAGGCTGTGGTTGCTGCTGCACGCAATGTTGATGGTGAACAGATCAAAACACTGACAGAATCCATGGATGGCAGGCTTTTGAGTGTCCTTGCAAAGAAAGGTGGCTATATTGGTCACTGATTTGTTTTTGTTTTGTTTTTGAATGTCAGAAATGTATATTTGTGAATGTTGAGATGTTATATTGGTTTCACTGGTAAAAATAAATAATTGAAATGGGTATATATTTGTTTTCTGTTAAGTTGCCTAATAATTATGCACAGTAATAGTCACCTGCACACACAGATATCCCCCTAAAATAGCTAAAACTAAAAACAATCTAAAAACTACTTGCAAAAATATTCAGCTTTGATATTAATGAGTTTTTTGGGTTCATTGAGAACATGGTGGTTGTTCAATAATAAAATTAATCCTCAAAAATACAACTTGCGTAATAATTCTGCACTCCCTGTATAACAGTCATTCCATCTGTAATCCATACAGTCAAAAGACTGAAAGTATTCCAGTGAGGGAATTTTTTTTATTTAAAAAAGGCCAAGTTAGTTTATCTGGCGTTCAATATACTAGATACAGTTAGGCCTGCGTTTCATACATCTGGAATTAGCAAACTAATGTGCTGGGGTTGGGAAAACATATATGTACCCATACTAGAATCTGTCAAAGAAAGCGGTACTCACATATAACAGTCATTCCATCTGTAATCCATACAGTCAAAAGACTGAAAGTATTCCAGTGAGGGAATTTTTTTTATTTAAAAAAGGCCAAGTTAGTTTATCTGGCGTTCAATATACTAGATACAGTTAGGCCTGCGTTTCATACATCTGGAATTAGCAAACTAATGTGCTGGGGTTGGGAAAACATATATGTACCCATACTAGAATCTGTCAAAGAAAGCGGTACTCACATATAACAGTCATTCCATCTGTAATCCATACAGTCAAAAGACTGAAAGTATTCCAGTGAGGGGATTTTTTTTATTTAAAAAAGGCCAAGTTAGTTTATCTGGCGTTCAATATACTAGATACAGTTAGGCCTGCGTTTCATACATCTGGAATTAGCAAACTAATGTGCTGGGGTTGGGAAAACATATATGTACCCATACTAGAATCTGTCAAAGAAAGCGGTACTCACATATAACAGTCATTCCATCTGTAATCCATACAGTCAAAAGACTGAAAGTATTCCAGTGAGGGAATTTTTTTTATTTAAAAAAGGCCAAGTTAGTTTATCTGGCGTTCAATATACTAGATACAGTTAGGCCTGTGTTTCATACATCTGGAATTAGCAAACTAATGTGCTGGGGTTGGGAAAACATACACTGCGTGCAGAATTATTAGGCAAATGAGTATTTAGACCACATCATCCTCTTTATGCATGTTGTCTTACTCCAAGCTGTATAGGCTCGAAAGCCTACTACCAATTAAGCATATTAGGTGATGTGCATCTCTGTAATGAGAAGGGGTGTGGTCTAATGACATCAACACCCTATATTAGGTGTGCATAATTATTAGGCAACTTCCTTTCCTTTGGCAAAATGGGTCAAAAGAAGGACTTGACAGGCTCAGAAAAGTCAAAAATAGTGAGATATCTTGCAGAGGGATGCAGCACTCTTAAAATTGCAAAGCTTCTGAAGCGTGATCATCGAACAATCAAGCGTTTCATTCAAAATAGTCAACAGGGTCGCAAGAAGCGTGTGGAAAAACCAAGGCGCAAAATAACTGTCCATGAACTGAGAAAAGTCAAGCGTGCAGCTGCCAAGATGCCACTTGCCACCAGTTTGTCCATATTTCAGAGCTGCAACATCACTGGAGTGCCCAAAAGCACAAGGTGTGCAATACTCAGAGACATGGCCAAGGTAAGAAAGGCTGAAAGACGACCACCACTGAACAAGACACACAAGCTGAAACGTCAAGACTGGGCCAAGAAATATCTCAAGACTGATTTTTCTAAGGTTTTATGGACTGATGAAATGAGAGTGAGTCTTGATGGGCCAGATGGATGGGCCCGTGGCTGGATTGGTAAAGGGCAGAGAGCTCCAGTCCGACTCAGACGCCAGCAAGGTGGAGGTGGAGTACTGGTTTGGGCTGGTATCATCAAAGATGAGCTTGTGGGGCCTTTTCGGGTTGAGGATGGAGTCAAGCTCCACTCCCAGTCCTACTGCCAGTTTCTGGAAGACACCTTCTTCAAGCAGTGGTACAGGAAGAAGTCTGCATCCTTCAAGAAAAACATGATTTTCATGCAGGACAATGCTCCATCACACGCGTCCAAGTACTCCACAGCGTGGCTGGCAAGAAAGGGTATAAAAGAAGAAAATCTAATGACATGGCCTCCTTGTTCACCTGATCTGAACCCCATTGAGAACCTGTGGTCCATCATCAAATGTGAGATTTACAAGGAGGGAAAACAGTACACCTCTCTGAACAGTGTCTGGGAGGCTGTGGTTGCTGCTGCACGCAATGTTGATGGTGAACAGATCAAAACACTGACAGAATCCATGGATGGCAGGCATTTGAGTGTCCTTGCAAAGAAAGGTGGCTATATTGGTCACTGATTTGTTTTTGTTTTGTTTTTGAATGTCAGAAATGTATATTTGTGAATGTTGAGATGTTATATTGGTTTCACTGGTAAAAATAAATAATTAAAATGGGTATATATTAGTTTTTTGTTAAGTTGCCTAATAATTATGCACAGTAATAGTCACCTGCACACACAGATATCCCCCTAAAATAGCTAAAACTAAAAACAAACTAAAAACTACTTCCAAAAATATTCAGCTTTGATATTAATGAGTTTTTTGGGTTCATTGAGAACATGGTTGTTGTTCAATAATAAAATTAATCCTCAAAAATACAACTTGCCTAATAATTCTGCACTCCCTGTATATGTACCCATACTAGAATCTGTCAAAGAAAGCGGTACTCACATATAACAGTCATTCCATCTGTAATCCATACAGTCAAAAGACTGAAAGTATTCCAGTGAGGGAATTTTTATTTTATTTAAAAAAGGCCAAGTTAGTTTATCTGGCGTTCAATATACTAGATACAGTTAGGCCTGCGTTTCATACATCTGGAATTAGCAAACTAATGTGCTGGGGTTGGGAAAACATATATGTACCCATACTAGAATCTGTCAAAGAAAGCGGTACTCACATATAACAGTCATTCCATCTGTAATCCATACAGTCAAAAGACTGAAAGTATTCCAGTGAGGGAATTTTTTTTTTATTTAAAAAAGGCCAAGTTAGTTTATCTGGCGTTCAATATACTAGATACAGTTAGGCCTGCGTTTCATACATCTGGAATTAGCAAACTAATGTGCTGGGGTTGGGAAAACATATATGTACCCATACTAGAATCTGTCAAAGAAAGCGGTACTCACATATAACAGTCATTCCATCTGTAATCCATACAGTCAAAAGACTGAAAGTATTCCAGTGAGGGGATTTTGCTTATAAAAAATAATATATTTCATTGTGGTGCGAGTTGAATCGCAACAATGAAGAAAAATACTATTAAGGGACGAGGACGCGGTCGTGGTGGTGTCCGTGGAGCCTCTGTTGCTGGTAGAGGACGTCGCCGTTCGGCCCCAGGCGCACACAGTAGGGAACAAACTCCCTCAACTAGCCGGCAGAATGTACCGCAATATCTCGTGGGGCCCAATGCCGCTCTTAGGATGGTAAGGCCTGAGCAGGTACAGGCATTAATCGATTGGGTGGCCGACAGTGCTTCCAGCACGTTCACCACATGGTCTTCCACCCAGTCTTCTGCGGAAAGCGCACAGGTGGCACCTGAAAACCAAGCCCATCAGTCTGTCACATCACCCCCAAGCATATAAGGGAAACGGTCTGAGCCACAAGTTATGCAGCAGTCTCTTCTTCTGTTTGAAGACTCTGCTTCCAGGGTTTCCCAGGGGCGTCCACCTAGCCCTTCCCCAGTGGAGGAAGACATACCATGCACTGACGCACAACCACTTATGTCTCCAGATGAAGAGGACATGGGAATACCACCACAGCAGAGTCACCGACTCTCTGATGATGACGAAACACAGGTGCCCACTGCCGCGTCTTTTTGCAGAGTGCAGACTGAACAGGAGGAGGTCAGGGAGGGAGACTGGGTGGAAGACGATGCAGAGGACGATGAGGTCTTAGACCCCACATGGACTGAAGGTCGTGGCGATGACTTTCACAGTTCAGAGGAAGAGGTAGTGGTGAGACCGAGACAACAGCGAAGCCAAAGAGGGAGCAGGGGGCCAAAGCAGACGAGCCGCCGCCCCCAGAGTTCGCCTGCTACTGGACATCGCCAACAGGGACCCAGCCCCACAAAGGCAGCTTCAAAGAGTTCCCTGGCATGGCACTTCTTTAAACAATGTCCTACCGACAAGACCCGAGTGACTTGCACGCTCTGCCATCAGAGCCTGAGGCGAGGCATTAACGTTCTAAACCTCAGCACAACCTGCATGACCAGGCATCTACATGCAAAGCATGAACTGCAGTGGGGTACACACCTTAAAAACCAGGCACTCGCTGAGGCTCCCCCTGCTCCCTCTACCGCTGCTGCCTCGGCTTCCGCCTCGAGAGGAATGTTGCCACCTGCCGAGCAGCAAACAGAGGATGTGCCACCGACACCACCACCACCGCCACCGTCAACTAGCGTCTCCACTATATCACACAGCAGCGTTCAGCTCTCAATATCTCAAACCTTAGAGAGGAAGCGCAAATTCCCCCCGAGTCACCCTCGAGCCCTTGGCCTGAACGCCAGCATTTCTAAACTGCTGGCCTTTGAAATGCTGTCATTCCGGCTGGTGGACACAGACAGCTTCAAACAGCTGATGGCCATGGCTGTCCCGCAGTATGTGGTTCCCAGCCGCCACTACTTCTCCAAGACAGCCGTGCCTTCCCTGCACATGCAAGTGTCCGATAAAATCAAGTGTGCACTGCGCAACGCCATTTGTGGCAAGGTCCACCTAACCACAGATACGTGGACCAGTAAGCACGGCCAGGGACGCTATATCTCACTAACTGCACACTGGATGAATGTAGTGGCGGCTGGGCCCCCGGCGGACAGTTCCTTGGCGCACGTCCTTCCGCCCCCTAGGATCGCAGGGCATCATTCTCTGCCTCCTGTAGCCTCCTCCTCCTACTCGGCTTCCTCCTCCACTGCTTCCACCAGCTCATCCGGTCAGCCACACACCTTCACCACCAACTTCAGCACAGCCCGGGGTAAACGTCAGCAGGCCATTCTGAAACTCATATGTTTGGGGGACAGGCCCCACAGCGCAAAGGAGTTGTGGCGGGGTATTGAACAACAGACCGACGAGTGGTTTCTGCCGGTGGGCCTCAAGCCAGGCCTGGTGGTATGCGATAATGGGCGAAATCTCGTGGCAGCTCTGGGACTAGCCGGTTTGACGCACATCCCTTGCCTGGCGCATGTGCTGAACTTGGTGGTGCAGAGGTTCATTCACCACTACCCCAACATGTCAGAGCTGCTGCATAAAGTGCGGGCCGTCTGTGCGCGCTTCCGCCGTTCACATCCTGCCGCTGCTCGCCTGTCTGCGCTACAGCAGAACTTCGGCCTTCCCGCTCACCGCCTCATATGTGACGTGCCCACCAGGTGGAACTCCACCTTGCACATGCTGGAGAGACTGTGCGAGCAGCAGCAGGCCATAGTGGAGTTTCAGCTGCAGCACGCTCGCGTCAGTCGTACTGCCGAACAGCACCACTTCACCACCAATGATTGGGCCTCCATGCGAGACCTGTGTGCCCTGCTGCGATGTTTCGAGTACTCCACCAACATGGCCAGTGGCGATGACACTGTTATCAGCGTTACAATACCACTTCTATGTCTCCTTGAGAAAACACTTAGGGCAATGATGTTAGAGGAGGTGGCCCAGGTGGAGGAGGAGGAGGAGGATGAGGGCTCGTTTCTAACACTTTCGGGCCAGTCTGTTCGAAGTGGCTCAGAGGGAGGTTTGTTTAAGCAGCAGAGGACAGGTTCACAAGTCGCCAGCCAAGGCACTGTACTGGAGGACGAGGAGGATGAGGAGGAGGAGGTGGAGGGGGACGAGGATGACGCAAGTTCACAGCGGGGTGGCAGCCCAGGCCCATCACTGGTGCGTGGCTGGGGGGATACGGTGGACGATGACGATACGCCTCCCACAGAGGACAGCTTGTCCTTACCCATGGGTAGCCTGGCCCACATGAGCGAATATATGCTCCAATGCCTGCGCAACGACAGCAGAGTTGCCCACGTTTTAACGTGTTCAGACTACTGGGTGGCCACCCTGCTGGATCCCCGGTATAAAGACAATGTGCCCACTTTAATTCCTGAACTGGAGCGCGACCGTAAGATGCGCGAGTACAAGCGCACGCTGATAGAGGCGCTCTTGAGAGCATTCCCACATGTCACAGGGGAACAGGTGGAAGGTGAAGGCAGAGGAGTGGCAAGAGGTCGCCAACGCAGCTGTGTCACGGCCAGCTCATCTGAGGGCAGGGTTAGCATGGCAGAAATGTGGAAAAGTTTTGTCTCCACGCCACAGCTATCTGCACCGACACCTGATACGGAACGTGTTAGCAGGAGGCAGCATTTCACTAACATGGTTGAACAGTATGTCTGCACACCCCTCCACATCCTGACGGATGGTTCGGCCCCATTCAACTACTGGGTTTCGAAATTGTCCACGTGGCCAGAGTTAGCATGTTATGCCTTGGAGGTGCTTTCCTGCCCGGCGGCCAGCGTTTTATCTGAACGCGTATTCAGCACTGCAGGGGGCGTCATTACTGACAAGCGCAGCCGCCTGTCCACAGCCAACGTGGACAAGCTGACCTTCATAAAGATGAACCAGGCATGGATCCCACAGGACCTGTCCCTCCCTTGTGCAGAGTAGTCCTTATTAACTGCCTAAAACATGTCTTGTTGTGCTACGGGCCACTTCTTTATTTGATACAAATTTTATGAAACCCACAGTTGAATGAAACTCTTCTCTGTCTGGGCGCCGGGGCCTAACCAGATGAAAGTGGCCGGTTAAACTAACGGGTGACATGAAGCCATAACCTCTGCCATGCTACCTCTGTCTTCTGTCTGGGTGCTGAGGCCTAAGTCAAATAAAGCGGTCTTCTGCTGTGCTGGGGGATATGAAGCTAATCTCTGACCTCTCTCCTCTGTCTGGGTCCAAAGGCCTAAATCACTGAAAGAGGCCTTCTCCTGTGGTGTGTGATATGATGCCAGAATATGTGCTGTGGGGCCTCTCTCCTCTTCCTGGGTGCAGGGGTCAAATAAACTAAATTGTGGCCTACTCCTGTGGTGGTTGATATGATGCCTGATTCTCTGATGTGGAACCTCTCTCCTCTGTTTGGGTGAAGGGGTCAAAGTAACTAAATGGTGGCTTCTCCTGTGGTGGCTGATATGATGCCAGAATATGTGCTGTGGTGCCTCTCTCCTCTTCCTGGGTGCAGGGGTCAAAGTAACTAAATGGTGGCTTCTCCTGTGGTGGCTGATATGATGCCAGAATATGTGCTGTGGGGCCTCTCTCCTCTTCCTGGGTGCAGGGGTCGAAGTAAATCAATGGTGGCTTCTCCTGTGGTGGTTAGTATGATGCCAGAATATGTGCTGTGGGGCCTCTCTCCTCTTCCTGGGTGCAGGGGTCAAAGTAACTCAATGGTGGCTTCTCCTGTGGTGGCTGATATGATGCCAGAATATGTGCTGTGGTGCCTCTCTCCTCTGTCTGGGTCCAAAGGCCTAAATCACTGAAAGAGGCCTTCTCCTGTGGTGTGTGATATGATGCCTGAATATGTGCTGTGGTGCCTCTCTCCTCTTCCTGGGTGCGGGGGTCAAAGTAACTCAATGGTGGCTTCTCCTGTGGTGGCTGATATGATGCCAGAATATGTGCTGTGGTGCCTCTCTCCTCTTCCTGGGTGTAGGGGTCAAAGTAACTCAATGGTGGCTTCTCCTGTGGTGGCTGATATGATGCCAGAATATGTGCTGTGGGGCCTCTCTCCTCTTCCTGGGTGCAGGGGTCAAAGTAACTCAATGGTGGCTTCTCCTGTGGTGGTTAGTATGATGCCAGAATATGTGCTGTGGGGCCTCTCTCCTCTTCCTGGGTGCAGGGGTCAAAGTAACTCAATGGTGGCTTCTCCTGTGGTGGCTGATATGATGCCAGAATATGTGCTGTGGTGCCTCTCTCCTCTTCCTGGGTGCAGGGGTCAAAGTAACTAAATGGTGGCTTCTCCTGTGGTGGCTGATATGATGCCAGAATATGTGCTGTGGGGCCTCTCTCCTCTTCCTGGGTGCAGGGGTCAAAGTAACTCAATGGTGGCTTCTCCTGTGGTGGCTGATATGATGCCAGAATATGTGCTGTGGTGCCTCTCTCCTCTTCCTGGGTGCAGGGGTCAAAGTAACTCAATGGTGGCTTCTCCTGTGGTGGTTAGTATGATGCCAGAATATGTGCTGTGGGGCCTCTCTCCTCTTCCTGGGTGCAGGGGTCAAAGTAACTCAATGGTGGCTTCTCCTGTGGTGGCTGATATGATGCCAGAATATGTGCTGTGGTGCCTCTCTCCTCTTCCTGGGTGCGGGGGTCAAAGTAACTCAATGGTGGCTTCTCCTGTGGTGGCTGATATGATGCCAGAATATGTGCTGTGGTGCCTCTCTCCTCTTCCTGGGTGCAGGGGTCAAAGTAACTAAATGGTGGCTTCTCCTGTGGTGGTTGATATGATGCCTGATTCTCTGCTGTGAAACCTCTCTCCTCCATCTGGGTGTAGGGGTCAAAGTCTTTCAAAGTCGCCTTCTCCTGTGCTGATTGATATAAAGCTGATGGTTGTGCCATCTGACATGGTTGCCAGGGTCTGATTCAATGGGGGCCTACTCCTGTGGTGGGTGATCTAAATGCCTGATTCTCTGCTGTGAAACCTCTCTCCTCCGTCTGGGTGTAGGGGTCAAAGTCTTTCAAAGTCGCCTTCTCCTGTGCTGATTGATATGAAGCTGATGGTTGTGCCATCTGACATGGTTGCCGGGGTCCCATTAAATTGGGGCCTACTCCTGTGGTGGGTGATCTAAATGCCTGATTCTCTGCTTTGAAACCTCTCTCCTCCGTCCGGGTGTAGGGGTCAAAGTCTGTCAAAGTCGCCTTCTCCTGTGCTGATTGATATAAAGCTTATGCTTGTGCCATCTGACATGGTTGCCGGGGTCTGATTCAATGGTGGCCTACTCCTGTGGTGGGTGATCTAAATGCCTGATTCTCTGCTGTGTAACCTCTCTCCTCCGTCTGGGTGTAGGGGTCAAAGTAACTAAATGGTGGCCTACTCCTGTGGTGGGTGATATGATGCCTGGTTCTCTGCTGTGGGACCTCTCTCCTTTGTCTGGGTGCTGTGGTCAAAATAATAGTAAGTGACCTTCTCCATTGGTGGGTGACTTGAAGCCTGATTCTGTGCTATGGGACCTCACTCCAATTAATATTGTTTAATTTTTATTTATTTTATGTTAACTCATCATTTCCCTATCTACATTTGTTTGCAGGGGATTTAACTACATTTTGCTGCCTTTTGCAGCCCTCTAGCCCTTTCCGGGTGTGTTTTACAGCCTTTTTAGTGCCCAAAAGTTCGGGTCCCCATTGACTTCTATGGGGTTCGGGTTCGGGATGAAGTTCGGGTCGAGTTCGGATCCCGAACCCGAACATTTTTCGAAAGTTCGGCCGAACTCGTCGAACCCGAACATCCAGGTGTTCGCTCAACTCTATTCGTGACACGTTTCGAATTATTATTTGAGTCGAAACGCGTCACGAATTATATGTGACAATAAAGACTTCTTCTTTTCAAGTTCAAGTGAGTGCCGGTCTTTCTTTACCATATTTATGAGATCGTGATCTCGGACGCGAGCACCACGCCATTCGTTACAGAGTGCCGGCTGATCATCATTTTCTTCAATGGTTCAAGGGAGTCTGTCACCACATTTGAGCATATTAGACTGATCAAATAGCGTTATATGTGCCAACCAGAACCTAAAAACGGTACCTTTGTTGTATCTGGAGTTTTCTTTCAGCCAAAAATGAACTTTTAAGATTCTGTAAATGCGCCCTCTCAAGTGCCCAGGGCGTGGTCTCAATCGTCCGAGCTCCAGGCAGCACCTCCTCAACGGCTCATAACCCCGCCCTCCGTGTGCCTCTGCCCGCCCGTTCCTTTTAGTTGTGTGCTGAATCTGGTATTTCCATTATTTATGTTCTTCTGCTCCTTTAAGCCCCTTTCACACGGGAGAGTATTCCGCGCGGGTGCAATGCGTGAAGTGAACGCATTGCACCCGCACTGAATCATGACCCATTCATTTCTATGGGGCTGTGCACATGAGCGTTGTTTTTCACGCATCACTTCTGCGTTGCGTGAAAATCGCAGCAGGGTCTTTATTCTACGTTTTTCACGCATTGCAGGCCCCATAGACGTTTTTCACGCAAGTAACTTAGCAACACTCATGGGATTTAAGACAGGAAGTAGGCGTTTCTCTGCGTCTGGCTGCATCTGTTTTGAGCCTGAACAAGAGGGAGAAGTTGGCAGCATCAACTTTTCAGCCCTTGCGGAGCCCAAACAGAGAAAAATGCCCAAAACACCACACGTCATAGACGTCGAAAAGCTGATTGTCCTGGTGCAGGACAGGCCCTGCATCTGGGATCTTCGGTCTGGGGAGTACCAGTACCGTTATAAAAAGGACACTGCCTGGGT